>NC_091741.1:79828062-80120562 GCF_043380555.1 Nothobranchius furzeri
TTTTTCATTTCTAGGATTAGAAAGAGAATCTTCACAAGTAAAACACCCAGAAGATTTTACCGTGAGTAAAGATTTTATTAAATTCCAAAGGATTTATAAAATTTTGCATAATACTGTATGCATTTTTTATTTTCTGTACAGACTGAAGATAGACCAGAGCTGAACTATGCTGCATTAAATTTCTCTAAAGGAGACACCACACGAGGAAATAAGAGAGGGTTGAGGACTCAAGAGTGTGTCTACTCCCAAGCTAAACTCTGAATACATCAGTTTTATCATAACAACCACTGACATGAGACTGAATGCTTTAGTTTAGCTTTAATCCTAACAAGCATTTATAAGAAAAATGTCTACAATAAACATGTGCAATGGTCAGATCATGACATTACAACTTTTATGTGCATTTTTGTAACCACGCTTTTAGAAAACTGTGACCAACAGGTTGAGAGATAATTACTGATTATAATAGGAAAATTACATTAAAAAGATTATAAAATGAAATGTTCGTGTGGCTTGCCTAGACATGACAGCTGCCACCTAAGACGTTTACACATTCTCCATTTTCTTTTTAATGTTTAATGTGTCTTTTTTTTAATCAGCCTCTATAAACATGTTTTTTGTGTTAAACATGGTAAAATGAATATGTGTGTCTGAGTACCATTGTGTTTAAATAAAATATATATTTCTCAATTTTATAATTGTAATTACCAACACACACTTTATTTTAAATAATTATATTTTTGGAAGCTATACTGACCAGTTATTAACAACGAAACACTCAGCACAACAAAGTAATCTAAGACAACAAATAATTAATTTGAACTATAATTCCAAAAAGACAATTGTGGTAAAATAAAATCCAGCAGGAGGAATACAACACATTACATCATAAGATTTATATAGCAATGGCATTACACATGCACATGTATCTGATTAATTGTAAGAATCCACTGCATTATCTACAAAGCATTTCGTCTTCAGTTTTCTACATTTAATTATTTTACATGATGGTGAGTCAACACGACACAAGTGGGTGTATCTGTGTCACGGGGGAGTTCGGCAGTAACCCAATCGCAAGAATAATAGTCCTTAACCAGAGTTCAAAAGTGTTTTAATAACAAAACTTCCTCCACTGACTGTGGGAACCAAAAACAAAAACCAAAGTTGATCCATAAACAAACAACTAGTAAAGACAACTCCACACTGAGGACTGGCAGCAGTGGCCTGAAATAGGGTGAGGGCAGTCAAGGTAATGTGGCTCAGCTGCAGCGCTCCAGGAGGTTCACAGGGAAGGGGAGAGCTCCTGAGAGGAGCTGCAGCTGACCTGAACAAAACAACAGAGAAGAGGGTTAAACAAACACAAAAAGGGGCCAATCATAACAATGTGGGCTTATTTAATGATTCTTTAGAGCGATCGTGAGTTAGCAGTTAGGTGTTTTCCTTGTAATCTGTGGGTTGCTGGATTGATCCAGATTTGTCAATTAATGCGTCACTGGACAAAACACTTTAACCTGCTTGTCATCCAGGAACACCGATTGTGTGGCAGCATTGCAGCTCTCTATGTGCTTCAGGGTAGCTTTGGCTGCAATGCAGCTCATCACCATCAGTGTGTGAATGATCACACTATTAAGCACTTAGGAGTCTTTCTTAGAAAAGCTCTGTGCAAATGTGTAATATTATTATTTTTCTTGAAGTCACAGTGAAAACACACCGAAGCTACTCGTTGAAAGTAGAATTACAACTGTCATAAAGTACCCTGCCACAGCCTGTTGAAGCTAATTCTAACAACAAGCGGATGCTAACACAAGCCAATCAATACTGAATAAGCCACAAAGTAAAATGATCTACACTGTTGGACAAAAATACTATTACTATTATTACCAAGTTGAGTAGCAACAAAACCAGGTCACAATCAGTCTGTGATTTCCTTCAGCTTCCTCAAACAGGCACAGGCTGCATTAGTGTTTACTCTGGTGTTAGCTCTTTGCTTCACCTCCAAAGACATTACTCTCTTACATTTACTCCTAGGCTCCACCACGATGCCAATAAAAATAGCAACTTCTTCTTCTCATTCTAAATACATAGGGCACATAAAACAATGGTGTCACATGTTATTAAATGCTTAATCTTATTGAGACTCAGCATTCCAAACAACTTACATTAAGGAGGAAAGAAATGGGAATTTACATACAGTTTTATATAGAATGCTTTGACTAGAAATAAAATTGCCAATAAAATACATCAAATACATTAATTTGGACCTAAACTGTGAAATATTCAGTTAACAATTAAGTGATGTCATCGTTTTACGTGCCCTTTGTATTTATATTGTATTTAGATGATTCTCCAAAACCAACAACACTCACAAGGTGATAGTGAGGAACCTCCAGTCTCTGTCTGTAATGGAGGCACAAGGTTTTCAGCAGTTTGTGAAGGCACGTGACCCAAAATATAAACTTTAATATTTTATGTTTATGTTTGTGTATTTAGTAGACGCTATTGTCCAAAGTGACTTGCAAGTAATAATGAAGCCAGCAGGTTGCCCTTTAGGCTAACAACAAACACTGATCAATCAGTCCTGGCAGTGAGGTAGCATGATCAATCATAGAGGGAAATGAACAAGGAGTGGACAGTAGAGTAGGGGATGGGTGCTGGGAGGGTGATAGTTTAGAAGATGATCTCTGAAGAGCTGGGTCTTCAGGAGTTTCTTGAAAATCAACAAGGAAGCCCCTGTTCTGGTAGTGCTTGGTAGGTCATTCCACATCTGTGGAACGACACATGAAAAGAGTCTGGATTGTCCTAAACATGGTGTAGGCGCAGCTAGGTGACAATCTTTTGATGACCGGAGTGGCCGGTTTTCACCTTTTAATGATAAATATGTGGCTTGCCAAGTATTCTTATTCCAGTCGATTAAAACACAGTGATACATTCCTTCATCCTCTTGAGTGGTTTTTAGGATGGTTAGGGCGCTGATTGTACTGTTAATCATCACATTTAATCTTGATGCAGAAAATTCTGGTCCATACGTAGAATGTGCAAGGTTCTGAAGCATCACAATTAAGATCAGAGTATCTCCAGCATTCTGCTTGTACTAGTATAACTGGCTTGTGCTGTCTTTCTCTTCAGGTTAATCACATGTAAAGGTTGCAGGTTCACCAAGTTGAACTGTGACCACTGGAACTAATGCATCTGGATCAGATGAACATTATAAAATGTTAAACAGTGAATATCATCAGAAATGAAAATGTACAATTTCTATAGAATAAGCTTACATCCTTGATGGAGGAGCAGCAGTGTTACCCAGAGGAGGATCATCTTTGTTCTGTCTTGATTATATTTTAGTACCAGAAGAAGGAGTGGTATTCCAGAGCGTCTGGTGTCTGATTGGTTATTTCAAAACTTACAATCAAACTGCATTTCCTGCTTCTGTTTTTTTTTTCTCTAACTTGACCTGTTCTGACAGTTGAAACAGTGAATTGTTAGTCTGGGTGTCATACCATACTATACCAGAGAAGTTGACTTTGTTGTCATTGTGACATGATAGAATGCATCCGCTTAGGCAACAGAGTAGACAATGCAGAGAAATAAAGAGACTGAAGAAAAAAAAACAGGAAGAAAAAACAGGAGCAGAGAAAGACTTTAAGCAGTCAGCATTTTAACATGATGGTATATTTCTGAAACAGAGCGTGTATACGACATTGCAGGGCGACCATTTCCGGTGTGCAAGGAAAACCTGTGAGATCTATGAGCTCCAAAGTCGAGGGTTAACTGTGACATTGCTGTGGAATGCAAGTGTTTATAATCCATAAAAAATTCCACCAAACTGTGTTATTTGTGAGCCTGATGCCACTTCGCTATTTCTTGTGTTTCATCAAGTATACTACTTAAGTGCATTTTCTGTTTATTACATTTACTTAGTTCAATCAGCAATGCATAAGAATTGTACAATGAAATTATCACAAAACAGTCTAATGTCTGAATCGTGTTGGAAGGAAAGTTAAGTTCGAAACAGATTTCCTTCTCATTTGGCTAGGGGTTGTCAGTTTTTCTCCTTTCAAAATAGTCAAAGAAGGACATAGTCACGGTGAGCTTGAGGTGGTTGCCGGCAGCACCGGCATTTATAATTCAGCACCTGCAGGCAAAAAGCATCAGAGTTGTTTTCTTATACCCCTAAGGAGCCACAGCATCCTTTTGTTTTACTCTAATATCTGGTAAAGAAGGCTAGAAAATAACGTTGATCTAACAATGCTAACTGTGAATGAGAAGCAAATAGTCGACTCTAAAAATAGCTTGCAAGCTACTTTTCAATAATCAACAACTCAATGAATAATGAGTCAAGCGTGGTGTTTAACTTCATTTATTATTAATATTAATATTAATAATAATAATAATAATAATAATAATAATAATAATAATAATAATAACAAAATTATCAAGAACCTCATCAGCCTAGCCAACAGAGCAATACAAAACATCAAACAAGACTACTCTAAACCAATGGACCTCACATCAATTAATGAAATATGTTATGCAGCAGCTACAGTAATCACAGATCTGAGTTGTGCCAAGAAAATAAAAAAACAAGGAAAAAGAAAACAGCCCAAATGGAAGACAGACATTGAGAAGGACATTCTCAAGAACAGAAAAAATCTCTCTCTACTCAGAAATGGAAAAAGGTAACATTACTAATAAAAGAAAAAAGAGGCAAATGAAGAAGAGGTATGACATCCAGGACACAACTGACATTGTGGAAGCAAAAGAAAAGCTCAAACAACAGATACAGGCAAAGGCACAAAGAATCAGAAGATATGAAAAGAGAAGTAAGCACTTCAGACACAACCATGTTTTTAAAGTTGACCCAAAGAAGTTCTACAGAGAACTTGACAAGAAACAGATAGAAATCAAAGAACTACCATCTCTGGAAAAAGTAGAAGAGTTCTGGAGCAATGTTTGGGAAAAACAGAAAAACCACAATGAGACAGCACAATGGATCAAAGAAGAAGCAGGAAGATTGAAGAGCCGACCAGTACAGGAGTGGACAAACATCAGCAAGACAGAAGTAATACTGGCACTAAAGAAAGCAAATAATTGGAAGTCACCTGGAGAAGACAAAGTACATAACTTCTGGCTTAAACATCTTGAAGTCATACATGAAGATCTTGCAAGAGAATACACAGAAATTATTAAAACACCAATAAAGAGCCCAACCTGGCTAACACAGGGTCTAACATATCTGCTACCCAAGACCAATGACACAAAAAACCCTAAGAATTACAGACCAATCACATGCTTACCAACGATGTACAAGATTCTCACAAGTATTATCACAGAGAGAACATACACCTTCCTCGACAACAACAACATGCTACCACCAGAACAAAAAGGCTGTAAGAGAGGTAGTTATGGAAGCAAAGACCAACTCCTGATCAACAAGATGATACTGGAAGACAGCAAGGGGAAGAAGAAAAACCTGAGTACAGCATGGATAGACTACAAGAAAGCCTTCGACAGCGTACCACACTCATGGATCATCAAAGTAATGGAACTTCATAGAATCTCACCAACTCTCATTACCTTCATGAAGACAAGTATGGAATCATGGAGGACCACTATGATGCTCACTTATGACGAAAGATCCATCAAGACAAGACCAATAAAAGTGAGGTGTGGTATCTTTCAAGGAGACTCACTATCACCTCTCCTTTTCTGTCTATGTCTAGCCCCACTCAGCACCATGCTAAACAACAGTGAACATGGCTATGAGGTTCAAGGCAAGAAGATCAACCACCTTTTTTACATGGATGATCTGAAGACCTATGCCAAAAATGATAACCAACAAGAGGGACTACTGCAAATAGTCAAGCTCTTCAGTGATGACATCTGCATGCAATTTGGACTTGACAAATGTGCAAAGGCTACATTCAAAAAATGAAAACTCACATCAACATCAAACATACAATTGGACCAAGAGACTGTCATAATGGAGCTCAATCAAGAGGATACATACAAATATCTTGGGGTTAATGAAGGAGATGGAATACAACATGCTACCATGAAAGAAAAAGTAAAAAAAGAGTACTACAGAAGAGTTAGGCTTGTTATCAAGAGTGAACTCAATGCTGCAAATAAGATCAAAGCCATCAACATTTTAGCTGTTCCAACGGTTACATACAGTTTTAATATCATCAACTGGCAACTTAAAGAAGTAAAGAAACTAGACACCAAGACCAGAAAATTGCTGACTTCTGAAAGAATGCACCACCCAAAAGCGGATGTTGAAAGAATGTATCTACCAAGACAGATTGGAGGCAGAGGACTTACACAACTTGAGTTGGCTTACAAAACAACAACAATGGCATTGAAAACCTACCTTGAAACAACAGACGATGCCCTACTGATCCTCGTTTGTCAACATGAAGCTCGAAAGAAGCTCTACTCTGTTACAAAAGAAGCTATAAGATATGCACAGGAACTAAACATCCCAGATGTGGCAAGAATAGAGAAAGAAACAGTGACAAGCTTTGCCAAGAGGACCAGAAGGGAGGCAAAGAAATGGGCACAAAAAAGGATGAGAGAAACATGGGAGGAAAAACCAATGCATGGACAATACCCCTTGAGAGTAAAAAAAGCTGATGTAGAACAAGATCATACTCATCAGTGGCTACGCAGTGCAGGACTGAAGGCAGAAACTGAAGGATTGTTGATAGCAGCACAAGACCAGAGCCTGTCAACGAGATCATATCACCACAAGATCATTAAAGACGGAGCAGACCCCATGTGTAGAATGTGCAGCCAATATGAAGAAACCATTGACCACATTGTCTCAGGCTGCCCCACTCTAGCCAGAACTGAGTACATCCACAGACACGACAGGGCAGCAAGCTATATCCACTGGAAGATTTGCAAACATTTCCATCTACCAGCTGCAGATAAGTGGTATGAACACCAACCACCAACAGTGACTGAAAACAACAACATCGCAGTGTTGTGGGACGTGCCAATCAACACAGACAGAGAAATCATGGCCAACAGACCAGACATAGTCATCAAAAACAAAGAAGAGAAGACCTGCCTCATGATTGATATGACCATCCCATCTGAAAAAAATGTCACCACCAAGGAGCTTGAAAAGCTATCAAAGTACAAGGACCTGGAAATAGAAGTCACAAGAATGTGGGGGATGAAGACAACAACAATACCCGTCGTAGTGGGTGCACTTGGCCTCATCAAGAAGGGACTGGAAAAGAGAACAAAACAGATTCCTGGAAACCCAACAGTCCAAGAAATCCAGAAGATTGTTCTTCTCGGAAGTGCCCACATCATCAGAAGGACGCTTTCCATAAACTAACCCTGAAACTGCCTTAGAAGCATGGATTGATTCTGGCACTTCAGTGAAAGCATACAAATATACAAAAAATATATAATAATAATAATAATAATAATAATAATTATTATTATTATTATTATTATTATTATTACTATTATACATTTTATTTTAAAAAGTGCCTTTCATGTGACATGGCGAGACTGTGGACAAGGATGGTGGTGTAAGGAGTGAGTGATGGAGGGAGATGGGAGATGTTATGCAAGTGAAAATAAGCAGACCGGGTAATATAGTTGATGTGAGATTGAAGAGACAGTGTGCTGTTGTTGATGACACCCAGACTCTTAATATGAGAAGGGGAGTAACTGCAATAGAGATGGGGAAACTGTTAGATTTGGAGAGAATATGAAGTGTGCCTACCAGGAGGATCGGTCAGTTTGAGGTTGTTCAGAGCCTTAAAAGCAAGCTAACAGCAAAGACTGCAAACAGCTGCACTCCTAGTCTAGAGGCATACTACCATAATAAGTGTAGTAAGTGCTCACTATTGTAAAATACCCAGTAGTGCTAATACTGTCATGAGCCGGGGTGAGTACTCTTCCCATCTTCACCATCTCTGAGTGTTCTGTTTGCAGGAGAGGGAGCGGCAGCTGCATCTTATTAGCTAATCAGCGAGTTGGATACTTAAGGAGGATGGTGAACACTACTCGATGCCGGATGATTGCTACTGACTGGTAGTTTCTAGTTACTTGTACTCGTGTCTAGGTCTCCCAGTGTATTCTGTGACTTTTTGGAACTCTCGTAACTCTTGGATGTTTTTGAACAACCTACCTCAGGTCTTGCTTCGCATTAGGAAACCCCACGCTGAATCCATAGGACTCCACACCGGCTCCTCTTCTTCATTCAGCCATCCTCCCGTCTGGACTGGCTTGCTCTCCATCAACCCTCCGCTCCCTCTCCAGCTCCAAATCTCCCTCTTGGACAAACCCCCAGCTCACTACCTCCCCTTACTCACCTAGTCTCCTCGACCTCCATAAGTCCCCACTCATTATTCCCCTTCTGGACTACATCTCCCAGGACTCACCTCTGTTGTTCTCCCCTCTAGACGTTGCCTTCCATTTCCTTCAGCTGCTGGACTTCCAGTGCACCTTTAGTTAACGTTCTCTTTTAATAAAAGATTGTTATTTTTCCTTCAACCGTTGTCCTGTAATGATTCTGCATGTCTTGGATAGGGTTAGGATGGTTAGAGTGCTGATTGTATCATTAAATCTCAAAAATAAACAATCAATGATGAACAAGAGTCTGCTTGTAGACCTGCAGAAAAGGGACACACAGCAATACAACAGGAGCAAGCTATCACTGTGTCAACTTGATGAAGAAATATAAAATCAACATTGTTTTACTGAACAATCACACGATAATAAATCTCAGTGCATTTAGTGCTAACCATAGCCTTAAGACATGTGTTGAACGTGCCCAAGTCCATACTTATGAGAGCACCATGTGAGCACCTGGGTGTGTACATGCGCTTGTATATGTAAGGCTTCTCTGTAGGGGCGTCCAATAGAGAGTGTGAGGGGCCACAGATCTGCCCCCCAAATATGTGTAGGAGATGGAGGGAGCTCCAAGTCCCAGAGATCCAGGAGCTACCCCAGAGCACAGGGACCCCAAGGAGACTGCAATGAGAAAAGCCCCTGCCTCCCTCGAGAGGCACAGAGGATTGCCCGGGCACCACAACCAGCAGCCAGCAGAGTCCCGGGAGATATCAGCGGCAAGCCCACAGGCCCACAGGCCCGCCCGCAGCCTAGCCGGCCAAGCCTGGGACCTAGCGACCCGGGACCCAGCACAGCCCAGGGACCCATTTCCCACAAGGCAGCCACCGGGATTGATCAGGCAGACGTCAAAAATCTTAAACCCCCTGACCCGGGAGCCCTGAACACTCAAGCAGACCAAGGCACCACACTCCACACCAAGTGTGGCAGAGGGAGGGGAGACGAAGATGTATAGCAACAAAAGAAGTCCCAGGAGAGGGGAGGAATCAAAGGCCCCACCTGACATATACAGTCATACACAGACACAGTCACACACTTCCTCCCTCATGCTCACACATACACATACAACCTAAGACAGTATGGTTTGTGTGAGACTGGGTGGGTCTCCTTGGCCATCTCATATACTACTGTCATACTACTGGGTGACATCCTGCAGAAGTATGGAATTGGCTTCCATTTTTATGCAGATGATTGCCAATTATACCTGCCTTTGGATGACACTGGGAATGGTCCAATCAGTGGACTTATGTACTGTTTTGCTGAAGTCAAAGCATGGATGAGAACGTTCTGTGTCTAAACGAGAGTAAAACAGAAGCAATGTTTTTTGGATGAAATGGTCATCTGGACTCTTCCAAGGTGGGCTTTGGTGACCTGAATTCCTGTAAGTGCCTCAGTGGTCAATCATGGGGTGAAGATGGGCAATGCCTCTTGTTTTGATGCCCACAATAGTACGGTGGTATCCTCCTCCTTTTATCATCTGAGACGGTTGTCAAATGTGAAGCCATTTTTATTTAGACAGGATCTTGAGGCTGTAGTTCATCCCTCCATAATATCATGCCTAGACTACTGTAACTCTCTTATTTGGTGTAAGTCAGGGTACTGTAGCTCATCTGCATCTCATTCAGAGTGCTGCAGCAAGATTCTTGGTTGGCAAAAGAAAGTTCGATCACGTGACACCTGTTCTGGCCACTCTTCACTGATTGCCTGTTGATTTAGAATTTGTTTTAAGCTCCTTTTAATTGTTTTTAAGGCTCTGAATTGACTGGCTTCAGCATATTTAGCAGAGTTGTTGCAGCCATATGTCCCTGCTCAAATGCTCCGCTCCGAGAGTCAGTTGCTGTTAGTGGATCCCAGAGCTTGACTGAAGACAAAAGGGGATAGAGCGTTCTCCGTAGCAGGACCATAACTGTGGAGAGCACTTCCCTAGTCTGCTATGCGCTCTCTTTCAGTGGCAGTTTTTAAAACGAGGCCTAAGACCTATGTAACGTATCAAAGGCCAACAATTTGTTATTTGGTTATTTGTCCACTGTTATGATCCCTGGGTCTAGCTGTCCCGTCCTGCGGAGGTCCAGCGGCCCCCTGGTCTCTTCTGTCTTCTGATTTTACCGCACGGAGAATCTGAATCCTGGAGAGCAGCGCGTCAGTCACACTCGGCTGGTTCAGCACCGTGGAGAACGGCACGCCGTGGATCCTCACCGGCCCAGCTGAAGCGGATCAGCACTTGATGTACTGCCTTTAAAGACTGGGCTTGTCACCCGTTCGAGAAGGGTGTCATATTCTGTCTGGAGCTCTCCATAGATACGCAGAGCGTTAGAGCTCTTTTGGTCCTTAAGAGACTTTGGTGGAAGGTTAAATTCCTTTTGTGTCAAGCTTTGATGAGCTGTGCTGAGCTTTAGAGCCCTTCTTATTAGTGGGTGAAATTCCCCTTTGTTTAAGGGAACAAGATCACATGCTTTTGAACGAGTTGTGCCCTCCCGGCTGTTCTGTGTTTGGGACCCCACGCGCCGAGCGGCGAGGTGGCGGACTCGCTCTTATCTACAGGGACTGCTTCTCCTGTTGGCTTATGAACCAACCCTCTTACAACTCCTTTGAGCTGCAAATGTTTAAGGTTGGGAAAACTGACTCATTTTATTGTGTTTTAGTTTATCGTCCTCCTGGTCCAGCACGCATGTTTTTAGATGAATTTTCAGAGTTCTTTTCCAGTGTTATTAAACTTGAGAATGTTTTAATCATTGGAGATATGAACATTCATATTGATAATCCTTCTTGCAAGACAGCATCAGAGCTACTGAATCTCACTGAGTTATTTCATTTTAAACAGCATGCGTCTGGCTCTACACATTCAAAAGGCCATACCTTAGATGTAGTTTTTTCTTTTGGCCTTAATATAGACAAGCTGAGGGCTGTGGATGTTCCTTTTACTGATCACTACTGTGTGTATTTTAATCTGTGTTTTAAATTAGAAAGTAAACCTCATGAAGTAATTTCCCAAAGGCGAATTATAAATCAAACTGCTGTTGAAAAATTCTCCAATCTGTATGAGTCAGAACGGTTTGATGGTCACAGTGATGCTGATCATTTTATTGACTCATTAATAGTCACTGTTTGTCCCTTCTAAACGAGGTTGCCCCAGTTAGGGAACAAATATTTTTTTCTAAAAACACTATCCCTTGGATGAATGAAAACATCAAGATATTTAGGAGATATTGCCATAAGGCGGAACGTTTGTGGAAATCTACAAAACTTGAGGTCCACAGATTGCATTTAAAAGAGTTGATCTTATCGCTCAACGAGTTAATTAAACATGCCAGATCTTCATACTTTTCTAACCTTGTGAACATGAACAGAAAAAACCCTAAATTCTTGTTTGACACCATCAGTAAAATTGTTTCACCGACAGCTTCCATGATACCTGTATTTTCTACTGGGGACTGCAACAGATTTTTAAACTTTTTTGTAAAAAAAAAAAGTTGATGACATTAGGGCTAGTATTACTCCATCCCCTGTCCTAAATTCTAATATTGGTCACGCAGATAGCTTGTGGTCCTCATTTATTCCTGTTACTGTGGAGGACATAAAAGCTTTCTAGAAAAGATGAGGCATTCTTCCTGCCCATTAGATGTAGTCCCCTCATCACTGCTCTTGAAAGTTTGGGATGTTGTTGGCCCACACATCGCCAAACTTTTTAACATTTCGCTTTCTACTGGGTCAGTTCCAAGCTACTTCAAACAAGCAGCCTTAAGCCCTATTTTGAAAAAGCCCAATTTGGACCCATTGGAACCTGGCAACTATAGGCCACTTTCAAAACTCCCTTTTTGGCTAAAGTTCTGGAGAAGTTGGTGGCAGGGCAGCTGACTACTATTCTGGACCTTAATAATGTTTTAGGTAAGTTCCAATGAGGCTTTCGTAAGATGCATTCCACTGAAACAGCTCTGTTAAGGGTATCTAATGATGTACTGATGGCGGTGGACTCTGGCCAATATACTGTACTGGTTTTATTGGATTTGTCTTCAGCTTTTGACACGGTTGACTATAAAATTCTGTTACATCGACTTAACAATGACTTAGGATTTTCTGGTACGGTTCTGAAGTGGTTTTCTTCCTATTTAAATAACAGAACATTATCTTTATGTGTTAACAAGATAAGGTCTGAAGTCACACCTTTGCTTCACGGTGTTCCCCAGGGCTCGGTCCTTGGCCCAATTTCGTTTCTTTTATATATTTGCCATCTTGGAGAGATTATTAAAAGCTTTACTAATGTGTCCTACCATTCAACTGTACTGCTCTTTCAAGGACACAGAATTTAACAAGCTAGCTGACCTACTTGATTGCATTGTGCGTATTAAGGACTGGCTAGCCAGTAACTGTGTCCAGCTGAACTCAAGCAAGACTGAAATACTGATTATTGCTCCTGAACAGAAAGTGCTTTTAATCAAACAACACCTCAGTTCCCTGAGCTCCTCAGTCCAGACCAGTCTCAGAAACCTTTGTGTTCTTTTTGACCAGTCCATGTCTTTGAGCTGCCACTCAAAACATTTAGTATAGAACTGCTTTTATCATTTGTGAAACATTTCCAAATTTAGAGCTTTTACTTCAAAATCGGACTTGGAGATGATTATCCATGCTTTTATTTCCTCTCGTTTAGCTTATTGTAATTCTATCTTTACTTGTTTTAACAAATCAGATGTCAGTTGTCTCCAGTTGGTCCAGAATGCTATATCAAGGCTTTTAACAGGAACCAATAGAAGGGCTCACATAACACCGGTTTTATCTTCTTTATATTGGCTATCGGTCAAGTTTAGAATTGATTTTAAAATTTTTGTTTTGACTTTTAGAGCTCTTAATGGACAAGCTGCACAATATTTATCAGACCTTTTAATCCCTCACTCTTCTGGCCACACTCTATGGTCCTTGAGCTAAAACCTACTGAAGGTCCCTAAGACCAGATTTAAAAGAGGGGACCTGTCCTTTCAAGCTGTAGCTCGCAGACTTTGGAACGCCCTAGCCTTGTTTCTTCGTGTGGCTGACTCTGTTGATTCTTTTAAAAAGCAGCTGAAGACACTTTTATTTAGACAAGCTTTTTGTAAGTTGACCTTGTGCTCCTGTCCTGTTTTGCCTTTTTATGTATTTTGTGAAGCACTTTGTGATTTTATCTGTGAAAAGTGCTATATAAATAAAGTTTTACTCGCTTACTTACTTACTTAAGCTCTGCCGAGCTACATTGATTTTGAGAAGCTCTTTATGAGTCCTCTAGGCTCTCTTAGGAGAAGTTAGGAGTGTTTACTCCTATTTTTACTCCTTTCTTCTCCAGCCTTCAGAGAGTACAGACGCTTTTTCTCAGCTCCCTTATCTGCTTCCCCAAGGCTCTTGTCCTGTCAGCCTACAGAGCACTTTTCTGCATTTCTTCCGAAACCACTACTCTTTTTTTTTTGGAAATATGGACCTAATTAACTGGTCATTCAACACGATTGATAAAATTTTTTCTACGATGAGAACGGAGAAGGGGGCTCCCACCTGTCCCGAGGGGACATTTGCAGCGGGATATGCACTCGATTCTTGGGAGGTCTGGCGAATTGTGTGCCTTTCTCAGTTGTCCATCGAGGACGTGGAAGATTTGTGGATGTTCGGCCTGATGATCACTGGATTTCGTCTGATTGGAGTGGGAGGATATCTGGTTTTCTGGAAATTTGGGAAGACGGGAGCGATTGGAGTGCGACCCGCGCCCATGGAATGTGCCGCTCGTGCGGTGACCTCACAGACTGGGACGTTACTCGAGGTGAACCGTAAGCTGGATAATGTCCTCGCGGCATTGCCTGTATTAGTACGCAAGATGGAACAGATCTGCATCCGCAAACTGCATGTGCACTGCCTCCTGAAGACAGCATCCAGTCAGGCTCCATGTCGGAATCATAGAACGGATGTGACTGAACGCGGATGTCCCGGTCTGGATCCGGACCCAGACAGGAGTCATAAAGCGGATGTGACTGAAACGCGGATGTACCGGTCTGGATCCGGATCCAGACAGGAGTCAGCTGCTGTCTGGGCAATGTTCACATTTTGGACAGAGAGGACAGATGGTTTGAAAGAGGAGTAAAGGAAGCCATTTATGTCCACTGTGAGCAACCATCTTTGAACAGAGGCGGTGGTTTATGACACCAACTGTCTGCCATCTATAATCCAGTTTTGAGATCCCTTCCCAGATGCCTCAACGCCCACGCATATCCTGGGCCATCTGACCTCAGGAATTCACATGATAGGGTGGGGCCAGGCTTCACAATGAGCTCACCTGAAATTCTGGCTGAATAGGACCCACACCCACCCTCACACCTTGGCTCATGTTTATGTAGAAGACCATCAGGGGGTCTTTTGTTCCCTCTTCGGGGGGAAACTCCCACTAGGGTTTAAATCTGGGACTCTCCACCATTTGACCTTAGAACTGAAGAAGCCTCTCGGATGAGAGGTGAAACGTCTTCAAGCAACTCAAAGAAGTCCAGACGTTTTTCTTTCAAAGCTCATTAGGCCTTCAGATGCCACCTTACAGAAGTAAGAGTACTCCTGCATCGCAAACTCTGCCTCCTTCTGTTCCTCTTTCTACAGGAGCTACTCTTTGCTCACCTGATCGAATGAGACTACAGGTCCGACTGGCTCGAATGAGACAAGACGAGGAGGAGAAAGCTCAACAGCGACAAATGCAAAACGAGCAGGAGATCCGGCGAATGGAACTTGAGGCTGAAACTAAAATTAAGCTCAAAAGACTGGAATTAGAGAGCAGAACCGCGGTGCACTCTGAGGTAATACTACAAAAGGAACCTAAGGAAGAATGGGTTAATGAAATGCCTGAAAATACTGCTAAAGCTGTGGTGACCTCCCCTGACCTGCCGAAGATGGACATAAGTAAGTGCCTTGTGTTGATCCCACCCTTTAAGGAGACGGAGGTGGATAGCTATTTCCTTGCATTTGAGCGCATTGCTTCAACCCTCGGCTGGTCTCGGGATGTGTGGACTCTGATCCAGCAGTGCAAGGTGACAGGAAAAGCCCAAGAGGTAATGTCATCGTTGTCCATGAATGATTGTTTAAATTATGAGTTAGTTAAAACGGCTATTTTGAAAGCATACGAGCTGGTACCCGAAGCGTATCGGCAAAAGTTCTGGTTGTGTAGAAAAAAGGGGATGGAGCAAACTTTTGTTGAATTTTATAGAGAAAAGTCTCTCTTGTTTGAGAAGTGGATTAGTGCTTCTAAAGCTGTCTCTTTTGTCTCTCTGAAAGAATTAATCCTTTTGGAGGAGTTTAAATGATGTTTGCCCAAAAGAGTTGTTTTATATTTAAATGAACAGAAAGCTGACACTTTGCTGCTGCGCTGCTCACAGATGAATTTGACTTAACCCACAGGGTTAATGGAAATGACAGCCCGAGAGACGTCAGACGCACCACTGTGGCAAAATCTGAAGTTCTTCACTCTGCTGCTGCGAGTCAATCCAGCTGTGTTTACTGCCATAAAGTAGGACACGTAACGAAAGACTGTTGGAGATTAAAAAGATAAAATGATCCTAGAAAATCTCCTCCTCGAGAGGTTGGTGTTGTAGGGCACCCTGCTAAGTCAGTTAGGGAACAGGAGGTGGAAAAATGTTTAAAACCCTTCGTGTTTAAAGATTCTGTGTCTCTCCCAAATAGCTCTGGGACTACAACTCAGGTTAAGATTCTGTGTGACACGGGAGTCTCACAGACCCTGATCTAGGGTGATGTGTTACCTTTTATGGCTGGAGTTTCGGTCTTGTTAGAAGGGATTGATTCTGATCCTGTTTCTTGACCTTTGCTTGACATGTTTTTAAGCTGTGATCTCCTTCAAGGCACATTTAAAATGGCTGTGTGTCCTTCATTACCTGTTTCCAGAGTGGCTGTTCTGCTGGGAAATGACTTAGCTGGTGGAGCAGTTACTCCTCCTTTACAAGTGGTGGAGAATCCTTTAGCCATCTCTGCTCCATGTGTGGATTCACAGAGTGGGCTACATCCAGCCTGTGTTGTTACTCGGTCACAGGACGCAAGAAAAAAATGACCCTTTAAACGTGTCTGATTTGTTTGGGGACAACAAAGAGAAGCCACATGATGTTTGTCCTCCTGTGTCTAACTCGTTTCCTCTCTCTTGTTCAAAGTTAGGAGAGGAACAGAAACATGACAGCTCCCTGGCGAAGTGTTTTCAGGAAGCTCTCAAACACTAGTTTTTATCTGGAGGAGGAGATCCTCATGAGACGCTGGAATAACACAGCTTATGAAGGTGCCCCTTGGGGGACGGTAACACAAGTTACCACAGAGGTACAGAACAAAAGTGTTGCCTTTGGCCCACCAAAGCGAATGGGCTTGTCACATGGGTATCCGTAAGACATATAAATCTTACTCGAGCATTTCCTCTGGCCCGGAACGAAAAAGGACGTGGTTAAACTTTGTAAAACGTGTCATGTGTGCCAAGTTACAGGAAAACCAAACCAACGGCCGATTCCTGCTCTGCTGCATCCTGTGCCGGTGATTGGAAATCTGTTTGATCATGTGATAGTGGATTGTGTGGGCCCTCTGCCTCGCAGCAAATCTGGAAAAAGATTTTTGTTAACTATTATGTGTGGTTCAACCAGGTTTCCGGAAGCTAGTTAACTTTTAATGTAATTTTATGCCTTGCTAATATGTGTGTTATATGTTTTTAGCTTTATATTTTACTCCTATGCTGTCTTTGTTGTTGTGTGTGAGTCTTTCGCTCTCCAGTACAGCACTTTGGTTAGCTGCCATGCTATATTTAAATGTGCTCTTTAAATTAACTGGTATGGTGTGGTGTGGTGTGGTGTGGTGTGTAGAGCCCTGCACTGAAGCCCTAGCACCTGCCTGCTTCTCACGCACCGACACCCGTTAGCTCAGTTAAGGTCTGTGTCGTTTATAAATGCGCCTATAAAAACGAATTCTCAAACTGCTGATTGAAACATGTGCCCCTATTCTAATATGCCATGTTATGTCCACTTTGATGTCAGAAACCATTAGTTTATTCTCATGAAAACGGCAGCATTCTATTTTTCTGTGAGTAAATTCGCTCTGCAGTTAAAATAATACAGCATTCATTGTTGTTTTTTTAACTGGAGAGCGCATTTTCAGAGCGGCAGATTAAATTTACAAACGCAATTATTAATTGGGAATGTTTATTTAATGTACCACTCTGAAAATGCACTCTGCAGTTAGAAAATTAGAATGCTGAGTGCATTTTCAGAGCAGATTAAATTTACAAATGCATCCAATTAATATAGAGTTCGTAAATTTCATCTGCCGCTCGAAAATATGCTCTCTTAGGAAAAAAAGCTGCATTGATGCTGTTTTTCTTTCTTTCTTTCTTTCTTTCTTTCTTTCTTTCTTTCTTTCTTTTTACTGCAGAACGCTTCTCACAGATAATTAGAATGCGCAGTGGCGGCTGGTGAAAAATATTTTTGGTGGGGCTGTGCTATTTTTTATTTTTAAACAAACTTGTGCTTTCTGAGCTTTGTGCACAACTTCACTATTTCCTGAATTAAGCACAGCTCTTTTATTTCCTGTCTTACATCATTGGACAAACTGATTAATCCAGGTGTGTCTGACTATTGGCACGCTGCCTTGCGGACCAAGGTTGAAAAATACTGCATTAAATTGCACATAAAATAACATGACCATAAATGGTAAATAGGCAATGCAAGAGGCAAGTAACAAAAAGATTTTGTTTAATTTCAACATTTGAGTGAACACAAAAAATTATGAGCAGGTTACTGTTACAGTAATGGTAGTAAACACTACTTAGACAAAATGCCAGAAATTTACACTGTTAAATATTTCTGGAGTGTTGTGCCAAGGTCAACTTTATACAAAGATCAAGAGGATGCATTTGTGTGTGTGTGTGATACCTTATTTGTACAGAAATTTTGCCCTTCTGTCCTTCTGAGTGGCAAAGCTCTCAATGAGCTTTTTATTGAAGTCAGGAATGTTTGTGACAAGCTTTACTTCCATGGAGAGCATGGCAAGAGCATTCAGCCCGTCCTGTGTCATGGTGTTCCTCAAGGAAAGTCTTAATCCTCTTTAAAGTAGATAAACAAAAAACAACAGATAAGTACATAGGAAACACTTTCATAGGAAATAATGTCATCAGTATCCTCTTACAAATGTCATATTTCCCAGTTTTTGGGACAATAAAACATTTCTGATTCTGAATCAGATGTTTTTACATTTGAGGTAAAAACATCAGATTGAGAATCAGAAATGTTTAGTTGTCCCAAAAGCTGGGAAATTTGTTTGCTGCAGCAGAAGTGTAACAAGTAAAATGGAAGTTTACCTCGCTCCTTCTCCTGCTGGCTTATCTTTACGTCGGGCTGATCTGTTCCAAGCTCTTTGACATTAAGTTTTTCCACCATAGTTCTCCTCTCGAACGGATACTGGAGAAGAGACCAAACTGAATTCAGTGGCTGCTGAGATCCGGTATCCATGCTGTTGTAGTCACCGGCGGCGTCCATGTTACATCTGCGTCACGACCAAAAACGACTCTGCCGAGTTCTACCGAACACCAACGAATCCTTTGGCGGTAGCTCCATCGCCAATCATGCTTCTGAAACGTTCTGAAACAACATCGACGCTGATTGGATACATTCCCATTCCTACCCTTTGATATTCTTGTCAGCAATTGGACAGCTGGTCTCGTCCTGTTTGGGCGATTGAAAAACAGCACACAGCCTCCACCGCTTGGCAGAGACCGGCAGAGATCGGCAGAGATCGGCAGAGACCGGCAGAGACCAATATAGATATATATATATATATATGATTTATTTTTGTTACAAAACACACAATTAACTTAGAATATGTGATTATTGTTAATTTTATTTATTTATTTTTTTTAAATAAAAATTAAAAACACGGAAAAACTGGGAGGGCGGCACCCTATCGCCCTCTACTGGCCAGCCGCCACTGAGAATGCGGAGCATTCTATCACGCTAAAACATCATGAAATGTTAAAAAAAAAAGTCGGGCTTGGGTCGGGCCAGAGAATCCTGAAAACCTTTTCGGACCGGGTCGGGCTGGGGCTCCACCCCCTCGGGCCGGACACGGGCTCAGATTTTAGGTTAGGTTAGATTTCTAATGGTATGGTATGTTAGTGGAAACTGGAATACCAGGAGAAAACAGACTCATGCATGCAGAAAACATGCTAACTACATACAAAAAGGCCACTGCTAAGCAGCAGTGCAAAGAACTGCATCACCATAAAGCCTCTACACAATCACAGTGAATTAGACCATGCCATATGGGGAGGAAAATTTTCCAAAGATCTGTGCGTGTGTGTCTAAATTTGAGCATGTGTATCTAAATTTGTACGTATGTATCTATATTTGTGTGTGTGTTTCTATATTTGTGTGTGTATATCTACATTTGTGTGCGTGTGTGTAACTCTTGATTTGTAACTTGTGTTTACATTTTCATGACAATAAATAAAGACAAGACTGAAGTTCTCATCTTTGGGCCTGAAATTCAGAAAAAGAAATTTCTTATTCAATCACCTGACCTGAATGGCATTAAATTAATCTCTGAGAACAAAGTAAGGAACCTTGGTGTTATCTTCGACCAGGACATGCCATTCAAATCCCATGTTAAACAGGTTTGTAGGATTTTCTTTTTCCACCTTCAGAATATTGCTAAGATTAGAAGCATCCTTTCCAGGAGCGATGCTGAAAAACTAGTTCATGCATTTATTACATCAAGACTGGATTACTGTAATTCATTACTCTCAGGAAGTCCACAGAATGTAGTTAAAAGTCTTCAGCTTGTCCAAAATGCTGCAGCTAGCGTTCTGATGAGAATTAAAAAGAGAGATCATATCTTTCCTGTCTTAGCTTCCCTACATTGGCTACCTGTTAAATTCAGAATAGATTTTAAGATCCTTCTTCTCACATATAAAGCTCTTAATAATCAAGCTCCATCATACATCAGTGACCTGATTGTTCCATACGTTCCTAACTGAGCACTTCGCTCTCAGACTGCAGGTTTACTGGTGGTTCCCAGAATATCTAAAAATAGGATGGGAGGAAGATCTTTTAACTATCAGGCTCCTCTCTTGTGGAACCAACTCCCAGCTTTAGTCTTTGAGGCAGACAATGATAGGTAAAAACTAATTTTCACCTCACCTTGTTAATAACTGTCTGTTGTATGGATTCTTTCAAACAGAGTTCATCACTCTTATTTGCATTTAAACTGGTGCAGGAAGGTTGACCTCGCTTCAGTACTTCTTATTATGATTAGAAGGTCCAGGCAAGGCTAAAAACCAAACCAATGTGTTGTTTATGACTGCCTGCAGGCTCTGCTCCAAAGTTGAGGGTCTGTGAAGAATTTGTGTGTGTGTGTTCTGAATTTATCAGGTAGCCAATATAGGGAAGCTAAGTGAGGTTGCACATAGTTTAATGTCATTGTTGACCTTGTGATGGACTGGTGGAGAAAACCCCAACCTCCTACTTAAAAATTGTGGAACTATGCTTCATTATCCCACAACCCAAAATTGGACAGATATGAATATGTGGGAAAAATTTTGACTGCACAAGTGTCACAACCTTAGTGGTGTTAGGCGGTTGTGAATGGAGGGGTAACATGGGAACTGGAGTGGTATGTATGATTAAATAAAAGAGTGTTTTTATTAACTAAGGTAAAACACAAATACTCAGTCCTTTTCAGATAAATGACGGGTTCTACCTATAACTAAACAAGTGCATGGTGACAATGGGGAATGACACAAAACACCTGAGGCAAAAGGCCTCAGGAAGGAAAAATAATATTTCTATTATTCACTTTTTACGCAGAAGTCAGAGATAAAGAAAAAAATAATCCTTTTAAAACAAAACCAAAACTTGACTGCTGTTTAACTATAACAGTCACTAAATATCCAAATAAAAACCAAACTCTAAAGCGGAAGACTAAAAACTAGAAAACCAAAGATGGCTACAAACCAGGTGACTGATAACTTAAATTTAAGCTCTAAGAGCAGAAGAAAATGAACAGCTAAGGAACAATCCAAAACTAAAGGACTCAACCAAAAGAACTATATTATCAAAATACCGAAAAGTCAGAAGTTTTAAATCCTTACTAATCTAGCGAGATCCGAGGAGAGAACAACAGGGTGTTATGCTGTGGTTCTGTTTCAGAGATCTGACAGCTGCACTCCTACAAGGGAACCGCTCTCATCAGCTGATTGCATGCAGCTGGGGCGCTGAGAGGAGGCCCAGCCTGAGTGAGGATCTGTCCAGGGTCCTGAAAACCAGGAAGGGAGAGGGCGACGGCCTTGGCCTGGGAGCGAGAGTCCAATGTCCGTAACAAGTTTCTGTCATGAGTTGGTTCAGGAGGAAGTTAGGACCCAAGATGCAGAGAACCAGACAGACAAGGCAGGGGTGGAAGATAAATAAATCCTTTATTTAGGGATAAATCCAAAAGGCAGGGAGCCAAAAACCAAAAATCCAAAATGACTAAATCAGAGATCAAAAAACACTAGAAGCTAAAGACACTAGAAGCACTGGAAACACTGGAGAGAAAACGAGACGCGTATGACAGAAACAATGGACCGACAAACACACAGAAACACAGGCCCGTCCACACGTAGCCGGGGATCTGCCAAAACGTAGATATTTTTCTACGTTTTGGCCTGTCATCCACACGAAAACGTAGTTTTTTCGCACAAAAATGGATCTTTTTAAAAACTCCGGCCAAAGTGAAGATCTGCGTTTTCTCCGTTTTTGGTGTCTGCGTGTGGACAGACAAAACCGGAGTTTTAAGGTCCGCAATGTCACTTTCCGCGACAAAAAAAATGCTGACATCACATGTGTGACCTGTGTTTACACTAGCCGACAGCATGGATGCCCTCAGAGCTGCGCTCGCTTTATCAATTAAGCGCTTTTTGCTTGTTTGTTTTTGCAAGCGGAATTACTGCTCCTTGCGGAAGACCACAGATGAAGGACGAGGTTAAGAATGGGGGAAGTACTGCCGCCTACAGGTCTGGCATGTCCTTAACAACGTATTTATCCGGGTACGTGTGGACAAAGTTTTTTCTTTAAACGAGGTGGTGTGGATGCAAATTTTTGGAGGGGCGGATATTCGTTTAAAAAAAACCCGGCTACAAGTGGACTTGGCCACAGACATGGTTATATACACTGGGGAGGATGAGAGGGAGATGAACTGCAGGTGTGTGGGGAGAGAGAGAGCAGGTGAACTCAATTATTAATCAGGGAGGAAACTAACATGACCTAAGAATAAAACCTAAAGGCAAGAAGAGCAGGAAACATAACTAATAATCTAAAGGGGGAGAAAAACCACAAACACTGGAGGGGAAAACACACTAAAGAGACTAATAACAAGGACAGCTGTAACTAAGGAAAATGACCTAAGAGAACAACCTAAAGACCAGAAGGGCAGCAACCATAACTAATATTCTAAGGGGGAAGCTGAAACTAAAGAAAAACACTACAGAAAGAAAAACTACAGGGGCGTGACTAAAAGGGGGCCAAGGGAGCACAGGACCTGGGAGGAGGGATGCCTAAGGAGAGAAACCTAGAGGGCTGAAGATCTGGGGGCAAATGGGGAGCACCAGGAGACACAAGAGGAAGACGCAGACAAGGACACATGAGGGCGCTAGGAGACACAAAAGGAGAACCTAGATGGAGAACATAAGGAGAAACATGAGGGGAGACGCACACTCAGACCATGACATTTTCAACCTTACTGTGGTCAATAACAGGGACATTTTCATAGTGTTCAAAGTCCAAATGTTTCAGAGCCCAAAATGGTTTGTGCTTGTGAATGCTTTACCATTTCAGCTTGAATCATTGTTCCCTGAGAGTTGACTGGGTTGTGACTGAGGTGAGACTTGTCCTAAATTTGATTTCGGCTATATCAAGGACTGATGAAATGAAAATTTCATCCAGAGAAGACAGGGACATTCAGTGTTGCGTTGTGTCTATTTTTTTAGTTCAACTGTATTTTTTTGCTGTATAGACCTCATTGTAACGTTTTGTAAGTGGTCACAATTAATAAACTGTCAATAAAATATGAAATGTATTCAAAAAAGTATAGTGTTCCATATAATACGAATCATTAATATTATTGAGCCTTTATTATCTGATTGACACTGAAAGTAGGTAATTTGGGTAGCCAGGAAACCAACACTTAACAATTATTTGACATAGAAGCAAAAATATAGTTTATAAAAATCTATTTATTACTATATTTCTACGATTAATGATTATACAGAAACACTAGAGCTAAATGATTGTTCAGGATAATGTCGACTGTGACAATAACCAACTCTAATGAAACACGATCCGATCCTGGATGTTATTAAGAGTCTAATTGGGTGTTTTATGAAGTCTAAGAATAATCTAACTTCATTTAGTGATGTTCAATTAGTTATCAAATTTTATCATAACCCATTCAATGCCAGTTTGCAGGTCTACAATGTCCATGGTGAGGATTCCTGGAGATTCGGCTGGCAAAGCAAAGTCATCTCGGCAAGGCTGATGAGTAGAATTGACTTATGGGGCATCAAAGGTCCTAGTTTCCTTTGAACCCAGATTGGCTGGTCAAGGGGATCCCGGGGTGTATGGTGGCAGATCACGGGTTGTTTTACGTCTGATGAAGTTGTTGCAGATTAAAAAAAATAATGGTTGTTTGGCTTTGAAAAAAGGTTATTGTATGCTGCTAAAAAGTGTTATATTGTGAGATCTGGCTGGATCTCACAAGAGGGGCTCATTTGGCATTTTGGCAAGAACTCAGGAATAGGTCATGTGTCTATTCTTTTAAGGGTCCGTGCTGGACCAATCAGAGGCCAGAAAATGTAGGAGGCATGATGAAAAGTCCTCTAACGTCACATCTTTTGCTAAGAGCCATGTAAAGGTGCATTTCACTTATTGTGCGATCTAAATATGATATAACTGAATTTGTTAATATATTGATATTAAAATGTGACATGAATGAAAATAAAATCAACATTAACTCATCAAGTAGATTGTTTGGTGTACTTGAGCTCTGAAATGATGCATTTCAACATTAAACAGTTTTTTTGATTTATTATTACTGTCATGCAATCAAGTCTTATTAAATTAACTTTAGATAAAACACTATTTGGTCCACGGGTGACGGTGGCACAGGAGTTAAGTGCTCACCCAGTAATTGGAAGGTTGCAGGTTCAAGCCCCACTCAGTTTGTCACTATCATTGTGTCCTTGGGCAAGACACTTAACCCCCCATGCCTGCTGATGGTGGTCAGAGGGACTGGTGGCGCCAGCGCTCAGCAACTTCGCCTCTGTCAGTGTGCCTCTGGGCAGCTGTAGCTACATCGTAGCTCAACACCACCAGGGAATGAATGTGTGTGTGAATGGGTGAATGACTGATTGTGTTGTAAAGCTCCTTTCCAACACGACATCATTGATCATTCTAAAGTAAATTACATTCCTAAATATCTCTTTGAGCTTTTCCTTGAAAATGAAGGCTGTGAGCAGAAAGGAACAAAAAGCATTTATTAATACTTACTGCAAAAACAAAATCAAGTGTCAAATACAAAACAGCAGAGAATTTCTTACTAAATTTCTTACTAAATAAAAATAATAAATAATAAAAAATATATGTAAAAGAAAATAATTTCATGTTACTTTCTGGTAACTACATCATTACATTTTGGGCATCTGCTGCATTCTCTGCAGAGTCAGAGTTTATTGTGCCATATTACAGCTTCTACTTTGGCACATTCTAAAGCATTATCCTTGGTAGAATTATCAGAATTCCTTAATAGTAATTAAGTAGCAATGTCCTGCAATTTAATAATAGATTTTATTTAAAAAAAATTGTCAAGACTCTAAAGGACATTTTACAACAAGACAGATAAAATAGAGCATGAACAACATAAACATATTGTAGTGATATATATATATATATATATATATATATATATATATATATATATATATATATATATATATATATATATATATATATATCAAATGTGGTGTAGATTTAGCTTGTTTATGATCTTATATTAATTAATTGGGGTACCGCCCAGTTTTGTCTGTGTGAACTGCGACACTGGATTTAATATTTATATATTCTCAATGTAATCAGTCTCAAAGTTAACACCACATTTTAATCTGAAAGCTGAATTCTTGTCAGAATGTGCCGGCTATTCTCGAGATCGCTAGGCAATGATCTGTCATGATTTAAGTTTTGTGAATTTATTACAAACATCAGTTGTGACACTTGACAAAGAGAACCAAACACGGCTTATGGTGTCATGCATGAGAATAAGTGGATAAACACAAGGCTTTATGGCAGTGCTATGACATAACTAGTCTGTAATAAAAGTGGAAATGTGGTGACACATAGGATTATAGTAAATATTAGGAATAACTTCTGTAAGGAGAACAAGTGAGCGTGTGTGTGTGTGTGTGTGTGTGTGTGTGTGTGTGTGTGTGTGTGTGTGTGTGTGTGTGTGTGTGTCTGTGTGTGTGTGTGTGTGTGTGTGTGTGTGTGTGTGTTCCTATGGGTATAGGAATACAGGAGGGTGTGTGTGTGTGAGTGTGTGTGTGTGTGTGTGTGTGTGTGTGTGTGTGTGTGTGTGTGTGTGTGTGTGTCTGTGTGTGTGTGTGTGTGTGTGTGTGTGTGTGTGTGTGTGTTCCTATGGGTATAGGAATACAGGAGGGTGTGTGTGTGTGAGTGTGGTCAGGGGGCTCGTTATGGCAGAAGAAGAAAGGGGATCTTGAAGGCTAATGTGAATCTGGGATCGAAATAAAAACACGCCATTAAGAAATGGACTAATCTGAATTCACTAATCGGGCTATCCATGAAACTCAGGTGAGTGATGTCATGTTGTCACTTGGGACAGATGCAGAACAGGTTGCTATCAATCAGCATCCTACCATGCCTACCTGGAATCTTCCAGAATTACCCTTGAGAAGGTTTTATGAGCATTCAATTCTTGGGGAGAGCTAAGGCTTGGCAGTTTGACATGGACCAGACCAAGTCCTGATAATGTCCGTCTTTCTGATTGCTTAAGGAGGGAAACAAACAAGTCACTTGGTAAAATTTACATTCCTGGGAAAGATGTAGGAGTTAACCAAAATGCTCAAACTGCGGGCCAGTTTCAAATTCCCCTTCTTATTTTCTTCTGCTAAATGTGAGAGGAAAAACTTTGTGAAAATAGTTATGTTCTCCTTCGTGTGAATGCAAACAAAGTTAATCTAAGGATATACCGTAAATTCCGGACTATAGAGCGCACCTCAATATAAGCCGCACCAACAAAAAAAAAAAGGCTTTCTACACACACATGCCGCACTCAAATACAAGCCGTGGTGCAGCAGCCACATGAAGGTCTCCGGCGCACAGCGCATGTATGGCCATTGCATAAGATAATTAGACAGAAAGACGCTACACGGAGGTTTTTCGTTATTGTTTTAATTCGACAAAACGAATTTTAAACACGGGTGAGCACTGATAGCATTCATATTTCTGGATGGTTATAAAATAAAAACAGAACTGACACATTATTACCCGTAATTTGCATGCATGTTTAGAAGAAAAGAACAGCGCTGACACAGCATTAATAAGCCCTGGATGATTAGAAAATAAAAACTGCACACAAAACATGCCTGGTTAGTAAATAAAACACACTCGCCTACCAGAAAAAGTCATTCGCTCTCATCTTCCTCTTGCGCACTAAAGCATTAAAGTCCTCTTCTTCAGTGTCGGAGGTGAACAGCCTCAGAAGAGCTTTGTCACATACCTTTTCTCATACGTGTAGTTTCCATGATGAGGGGGTATGGATTTGAAAAACAATTTTTCGTCGTGCCGGCTGCTTGCATGTGCTAAACTAAAATAAGCACTTTCTTCGATTTCCACTTTTGACTTCCACCTGTTTCACTTTCTGCTAAAGCGCCCCCTGGCAGGTGAAGGAAAATCTTCAGTTAAACCGCTCCTCAATATACTGTAAGCCGCATGGTTCAAAGCATGGGAAAAAAGTAGAGGCTTATAGTCCGGAAAATACGGTAAAATGTGGATTTCCGCTACAATATCAAACAGAAATATAAAAAAAATACACAAAAAATTGTAAAATGGAAAAACTGTTTTCTTTGAGAGGAATTGGATATTTGCTCATCATTTCACTTTAAAAGATCACTTTTCATGCACGCTGCCTTTCAGTGACAGTTTAATGTTTGAATATGTGCACTCCTTGTTTGAATATGTGCACTCCTCAGATGTCTCTCTCCTACTTTTCCATCTTGTAGGTTTTCGTGCAGAGAAATTCAGTGCCACATAGTTTTCTCCATCCTCTTCACCATCCTGGTAAACAAAATTGTTACATACTAATGTGGAAGTAACTTTGTAAGAAACTGATTAATATTAGGTGATCTTGATTATTTTAGCGAGTGAGGTTTTCTAGCTCTAGAACCATTTTTAGCACAATATGAATAATTATCTTTAAATTTAATGGAAAAAAATAATAGTTTTTATTTGAAAGTGTAGCATGTGATCTATAACTCATGGTGTTGATTGCAAATAACATTAATAGTACAAATAAGGATTTTATACATTTTTTTATAATATTAGGTGTTTTTACCAAATTGGTAATTTGATCCTCAGCTGATCCCCAGGGTTCACCATGACTGGAAGGCGTTTTACCTGTTTGTAGACACAAGACATTACTGCAGTAAGTAAAGCCATTCAAACCGCTATGATGAATGTTTGTTAGCATAAGATATTTTAATTCACTGCATAATACTTGGTTATTTTCACTCCTTTCATAAAGAGCATATATTGATTAGATATTTGAAAACATGATAATGTTTAGAAAGAAATTAGGGAAATGCTACAGGTGCTGGCCAGTAAATTAGAATATCATCAAAAGGTTGAAAATATTTCAGTAATTCCATTCAAAACGTGAAACTTGTACATTATATTCATGCAATGCACACAGACCAATGTATTTCCGATGTTTATTACGTTTAATTTTGATATTTATAGGTGACAACCAATGAAAACATCAAATCTGGTATCTCAGAAAATTAGAATATTCTAAAGGCCAATGAAAAAATGTTTGTTTCTCTAATGTTGGCCAACTGAAAAGAATGAACATGAAAAGAATGTGCATGTATAGCACTCAATACTTAGTCGGGGCTCCTTTTGCCTCAATAACTGCAGTAATGCGGCGTGGCATGGACTCGATCAGTCTGTGGCACTGCTCAGGTGTTATGAGAGCCCAGGTTGCTCTGATAGTCGTCTTCAGCTCCTCTGCATTGTTGGGTCTAGCGTATTGCATCCTCCGCTTCACAATACCCCATAGATTTTCTATGGGGTTAAGGTCAGGCGAGTTTGCTGGCCAATCAAGGACAGGGATACCATGGTCCTTGAACCAGGTGCTGGTGGTTTTGGCACTGTGTGCAGGTGCCAAGTCCTGTTGAAAGGTGAAGTCTGCATCCCCATAAAGTTGGTCAGCAGCAGGAAGCATGAAGTGCTCTAAAACTTCCTGGTAGACGGCTGCATTGACCCTGGACCTCAGGAAACAGAGTGGGCCAACACCGGCAGATGACATGGCACCCCACACCATCACTGACGGTGGAAACTTTACACTGGACGTCATGCAACGTGGATTCTGTGCTTCTCCGCTCTTCCTCCAGACTCTGGGTCCTTGATTTCCAAAGGAAATGCAGAACTTGCTTTCATCAGAAAACATAACTTTGGACCACTCAGCATCAGTCCAGTCCTTTTTGTCCTTGGCCCAGGCGAGACGCTTCTTGCGCTGTTTCTTGTTCAAGAGTGGCTTGACACACGGAATGCGACACCTGAATCCCATGTCTTTCATGAGTCTCCTCGTGGTGGTTCTTGAAGCGCTGACTCCAGCTGCAGTCCACTCTTTGTGGATCTCCCCCACATTTTTGAATGGGTTTGTCGTCACAATTCTCTGCAGGGTGCGGTTATCCCTAGAGCTTGTACACTTTTTTCTACCACATTTTTTCCGTCCCTTCGCCTGTCTGTTAATGTGCTTGGACACAGAGCTCTGCGAACAGCCAGCTTCTTTAGCAATCACCTTTTGTGTCTTGCCCTCCTTGTGCAAGGTGTCAATGATTGTCTTTTGGACAGCTGTTAAGTCAGAAGTCTTCCCCATGATTGTGGTGCCTTCAAAACAAGACTGAGGGACCTTTTAAAGGCCTTTGCAGGTGTTTTGAGTAAATCAGCTGATTAGAGTGGCAGCAGGTGTCTTCTATATTCAGCCTTTTCAGAATATTCTAATTTTTTGAGATACCAAATTTGGAGTTTTCATTAGTTGTCACTTATGAATATCAAATTTAAATGTAATGAACATTGGAAATACATTGGTCTGTGTGCATTGCATGAATATAATGTACAAGTTTCACGTTTTGAATGGAATTACTGAAATATTTTCAACCTTTTGATGATATTCTAATTTACTGGCCAGCACCTGTAAAAGTATCCCTGTTAACTCTTCATGAACAGCCAGATTCATCATCAGACATTTTTATTAGGCACGTTATGAAACTGCAGTTTGTGGACAGTGGACTGAAACAAGCAACACTCAAGTCCCATCCGTTTCATTTTCCTCTCTGTTTTTCTCTTTGTCACAAAGAATTGGCACCTCTGTCTGAGAAAAGTGACACAGAAACATTTACATATTAGTAGTGTCAAGGTTACTTGTACTAATTCACACACAATCCAGAAATGGTTTATGTCACTGCTCAACTCAACTTTATTTAAACAACACCTCACATACAACTAATTTGCTACTGTTACAGCTCCTGCAATGAGGGAAACCATGCACCCATCTGACAAACAAATTTAGCTGTGCCAGTGTGACCAGCTGATATGCTGCTTCGGATGTCCATGCCCACGCCCCTCTGTCGCCATTGGTTTGGCTTTGTGTAGCCTGTAATTGATCATGAGTGGCTGCACCTGTGGGTGCAGCGGTTGCAGCATAAAAGGCTGTTTGGTGCAACTCCAAAGAGATGAGACTGATCAGAGAGATCTCTGCAATCAATCAATTAATCAATCAATCAATCAGTCAATCAATCAATCAAGCAAGCAAGCAAGCAAACAAACAAACAGATTTTATGTATGAAGCGCTTTTCGAGCAAAGTGTGACTCAAAGTGCTTTACAAAATCAAAATGACCCCAAATTCCCATAACAGTTTAAAAGCATTAACAGTCACACACACACACACACACACACACACACACACACACACACACACACACACACACACACACACACACACACACACACACACACACACACACACACACACACAATAACATCAGTAAAAATTCTATTTTTATATTTTGCTGAGTTCAGGTGAGCCAAGTAAGGTAAGACAAGGAAACACCATCAGAAGAGCTGTGTGCCTCAGCAGCATCAGGTCAACCACAGCAACCAAGTCAGGGTGCCCAGAGGAGGGATGGCATAGACCCCACCTCTACTCAAACACTACCTGTAGAGAGCCCAGGAAGCTCGACCACCGCCCCTGGGGTAGAGGGCCCCATGGAAACACTGGATTAAAAGGAGTAAAATATGAAAATAAAAGAGCTAATAAAAATGATAAAAGTAAGAAAATAAACAATAAATAAAATCATATGGACAGTAAAATAATAATATAATTTAATAATGAAACTGTGCTAAAATATAATCATATAAAACATGCACAGCAAGTAATAAAATATAATCATGTCAAATGAGTAATAAAACCATAATAGATAATTAGTTAAAAGCTAACCTAAATAGGTGGGTCTTGAGCCTTGACTTAAAAACATGAACATTCTCTGCGCCCCTGAGGTTCTCCGGCAGCTCGTTTCAAAGGCGAGGGCCGTAATACTGGAAGGACGCATTGCCGTGTGTGTGTCCTGACTTTAGGGATGACCAGGAGATGCCTGACAGAGGAGCGCAGAGGCCGTGAGGGTTCATGTGGTAAAAGCAGTTCTGAGAGATAAGAAGTACCAAGACCACTGAGACACTTAACAATTAAAAGAACCCTCAAATCGATAGCTCAGCTAAATATGGATATGATATTGCACAGGTAGCCAGTGTAATGACCTCAAGATAGGGGTAATGTCGTTCATGAGTGCCTGTCAAAAGACATGCAGCGAGCTGCAGTCAATCAAGGAACGAGTTAATTTTTCCAAAATACAGGACACAGCAGTGGTCTAGTAGTCACAAAAGCATGGATTACCATTTCAAACTGCTTTATTTTAGCCTGAGGTCTTGGCTCAAAAAAACTTGATCGAACCACTAACCGGATCTGGCTGTCAAGATTTAATTCAAGATCCATTTTGAAACCTAGGTTTACAATTCCCTTCTTGCGGTATTGATTCAATTCACCCAAATCTACAAGAGGGGTGTCAGCAGAACTAGGTCAAAATACCGTCAGCTCTGAATCATTAAAACAAAGGTGATTTAAGGACATGCACGTTTTAACATCCCACAAACACGACAGTAAACAGCTCTCTGAGAGAACCTCTTTCTTTTTCAGGGGAACATAGACCTGACAATCACCTGAATAATAATGGAAGGTGAAAGCATGTCAAGAAAGTTTTACCAAGAGGGAGCAAATACAATGAAAACAGGAGTGGCCCAAAAATGGAGCACTGCAGAACCCGTAAGACAGAGGTACACATGAGCATTCATAATAAATGTACCAAAAAGGTTCTGTCCATTAAATGTGACCTAAACCATTCCAAAACCACACTTTGTGTTCCAAGCGAGAAATCTGAATTTTGTGGTCAACCGAGTTGAAAGCATTTGTCACGTTCTGCCCCTGTCTTCCTGACTGTGTCTCTCTCCTGCCCTGATTAGCCCTTATTGTTCTCACCTGCCCCTCGCTAACCTGCCCATTTGTTCCTGATTTCCCTGTGTATTTATACCTCCCTCCTTGTGCTAGTCTTTGTCAGATCATTGTTGTTTGTTGTTTTGTTCTCGTTCCTGCCGTATCCTGTCATTAAACCCTTTTTTACTTTATCCGTGCCTGCTCTCCTGCCTCCTGAACTCTCCTCCACACTTGGTCCTTCTTCTCCACTCCACTCCCAACTTGACAGCATTTTGTTAAGCCTAAGAAAATAACTAAACAAATTTCAACGAGTACCCTTAGAAGTGCTTTTTTAAATGATGCTTTTACATATTGATGCTTTAATGTCACTTCTATTTTTTATCGTACTTTGTGTAGAGAATAAGGGGCTTAAATGTGAGACAGACTGAGCAAACAGCAACTAGAATTAGCAATTTACAATCTTATTTTCTTATACTAATGTTTTTGCTCAGTGTCACACAAAATTTATGAAAACATGTTGAAAACTAATTTAGGCTGAACAATGAAAAATTACAACACACCAGTCATTCACCCATCCACACACACATTCACACACTGGTGGTGATGAGCTGCATTATAGCCACACCTGTCCTCGGGCACACTGATAGAAGCCAAGTTGCCAAACACTGGCCCCACCAATCAATTTAATATTGATAAAGAGTCTTGAGTATTTGAACAAACTGCTTCATGACAATGTTACCTTTATCAGGAATCTGCTTTGATTTTCTCAGGAGAATAAAAATGAAATTCAGAAGAATAGAACAGCCCAGCATTAGTCCGAGCACAATGACAAACGGGCACACTCCTGGTCCTAGAATGAGAAACAAATACACAAGTTCTTTAATTTACTTTTAGTGATTTTAGGAATTTCCTAAAAGTCATATATATATATATATATATATATATGTGACTGATATGATATATATATATATATATATATATATATATATATATATATATATATATATAAGTGTGTGTGTGTGTATTTATATATCTATATATACATTTGCTTTTTAAATAATAAAATAATATATTTTCCTGGCCCCTCAAGGACTGAGCCCTCATCTTGAGAGGTTTGGACACCCCTGCCATATAGGCTCAAAACGTTTACATTTTATATCCCATAAATTAAGTCTCAGAACATACTTGTCTTCACTTGGATTCCTTCTCCAAACAGGATCTGTCCACATGCGACCACAGCACAGTAATAGGTCCCAGTATCCAGAGAGTTCTGGATGGGTTTGGACAGACGGTAGATGCAGCTCCTTCCTGCACAGCTGATTTTATTGGTGTAAATAAATCCTGAATCAGATTTTGGTCCAGCTTTGAACCACAACACGCTGTGCTCATCTCCACACCGGTCTGACTTTTCTTCTCTCTCTGAGTAAAGCGAACACTGCAGAGTCTGGTTCACAGAAATGGATTTCATGGTTTGAGAACCTAAGTGAGTCAAAGACGAGTAGAAATGTTGTTTTTGTTTTGATGATGACACAAATTTATGAGTCTAAGCCAAATGAACATTCCTTACCGATCACAACCAAATGAGTGGCATTTACAAATGTCAGTTTGTACGCTGGTCCTGTTTGACAGAAGTACGTTGCTTCATCCTCAATGCTGATGTTTTTTATGGTGAGAGAATACACATCATGCTCTTTTTTGATAAGATAAGATCCTTGGAATAAGTCCTGTTTTTCTACACTACCAAGAGTACTATGAGCCAATATTTGTTCCATATATCTATAACTGAGTTTATACCAGTTGAACAGTCCTTTTTCGTGCCCAGAGACATCACACGTCAGAGTCACCATATCACCAGATGCAGCTTCAGTCAAAGTGATCTGTTTAGGACCCTTGAAGGTTTCAGCCACAGCTGAAAGAAGAGAAACAGCCAATAACAAATTAAAACAAATCACATCTCTTCCACAATATGTGACATTCAGCATAAAAAGGTAATCTCACAGAAAATACTCAGAAGAAAGAAAGCAGCAAATCCTCCCATCGTTGTAGCTCATCACACTTCTCTTGCACAACTGATGTCTTCCCACCCACAAGAATAATTTAGGTAATCAATGTTAACAAGGTGGAAATCGCAGTGATTGGCTGAATCATAGAAAATGCACTTCCTACAATTCTGCATACCAATGACCCATTTTTGTACAATCAGAAAAAAGGTTCAGGGTTAAAGCAACAACTTAACAATTTCATCATGACCAAAATAAACTTACGAATTCAACTTATGAAATTTGAAGTTTAAAGAAATTGTACAATTGAAAGTTGTGTTAACCTGCTTTCTTTTTTATTTTGAGTTTAGGTTTAAATCTGTTTGTGCAGATATTTTTTATTTTTGACAGAATTTTTTGAGCAACGTAACACTTGCCTTTTTATGTAAAGTTTGTAATATAAGGGATACTTTAGTTGTGAGATCCAATCAGTACATTTTAAATAAATAGTTTATGCAGATTTGCTTTTCATTTTAGTATTTTAATTGTAAATAATATTAAATACTCTGTGAAACATGGGTAAAATGTAAAAAACCTGTACAAGGAATTTTTACCAAATGTCATGTCACTGTAAGTGTGATGTTTATTTGTTTGCCAAAAATTATGAACTCCTGCTAATCTCTGATTGCACCCAGATTCAACCCAAATTTAAGGGGTGGCAGGGCCTTTTCTAATGTTGCTCTTTTAAATCGTCTTGCTTTTTTCTGAATGCTGTTCTAAACTTTGGGCAACAGACGTTGTTGTTGTACAAATAAATTCTGACTTGACATAGTTTATCTTTTTGTTGACGTGACTTTGTGAGTTTGTTCTAACAGAAGCCACAACGTCTTGAGCTGAGAAGAAGAGAGGTGGAAAAGAGGTCACCAAAATAGCACACAGATTATCAAAAAAGACAGTTACTGCAATCTGAATGCAGGTGAACGTGATTAAAATCAGGTCTTTTAGGTTTGTTCTACAAACATCGTAACTGATTACAGCAGAACTCAAATTTTCCACAGAAGGCCGCTCTTGCACAAAAGTCCAGCCCCAGTATGTTGTGTTTACAGTATTTCAGGGTAACTAAAGCAAGACCTAAATCTCCATCTTTGTCCTAGTATGATCTACATTTTAAACAACATTTTCAGATATAAATGCTGATGACATGGTTTGTAAACCCTTAATACACACTAATATAATGCAACAATATTCATCTAACAAGTGAAAAAACATATTTAAGATATTTCCCAAAAAAGTGTTTAGATTTAGGTGGTAATTATGACTTTTTTATCTGATACTAAAGGGATAGTTTGAGATTTGTAAACTGCGTAATCTTCAGTTTAGATCTTCAATGTTCTATAAATGCAAAAAATCATCTTTGGGAGTTGAACAATACTGTGATCATATCTATCTTATCTTTACTTTGTCTGTGTGTGTGTGTGTGTGTGTGTGTGTGTGTGTGTGTGTGTGTGTGTGTGTGTGTGTGTGTGTGTGTGTGTGTGTGTGTGTAGTTGCTGTTTTTTGTTCCATGTGAGGAAAAATCCATTTTTGCAACTTTGAGCTGAACAAATAATTCTTGCAGCTGAATATAACATAATTTTCTGAAATTTGAAACTATTCAATTACTGAATTTTTAAGGAGATAGCTCATATTTAATTTTAAACAATGTTCAGTTCAATTTAAATGTAGTGGGTTATGTAAACTAATATTATGTTTCTTTTTTTATTTTCATGTGTGTGAAAAGTTATCTTTTATTTCATAGGAGACAATCAGATTATGACTATGTTGTTAGTTACAAATTATGTAAACCCTAGAGGCTATTTCATTGTTACAACCTCTGCAAAAATATAAAATGGAAAAGTAATTTACATCACAGCATCACTGTTTGTGATAGATAAGAAAGGCCATTACACTGTCCAGCCATCTTCATTTGCCTAAAGGTCAACTGTGTGCGTTCCAAACCAAAACAAATGCTCTATTTGTGGCTGTCAGAATGTGGGGTTGGAGGAAGATTAAGACCCAAGATGCAGACCCAGGATGACACAAGGCTGTCATGTTCTGTGTCCCTTTGTTCCCCAGCCCCTCCAGTTCCCACTCCAGGTTCTCTTTTTGTGTTTCATAGCACCCTCATATGTCCTTTGTCTGCATCTCATTCATGTGTCTCCTGTGTTCCTTTAGTCTTCTCCAGTCACCCCTCTGCAGCCAGTCATCCCTCTGCAGTGTTTATAGTTTCAGCTTTTCATCTTTTAGTCTCTTTAATATGTTTTTGTCCCACCGGTTTTTGTAGTACTTCTTCCCTTTAGAATTTTAGTTATATGGTTACTTTTTTGTTTTTAGGTTCACTCTTTGGCAGGCACGTGGGGGGGGGGGGGTGCTTGATACCCTATTTATGATTTTATTTATATTGTTACCTAAAAAAGGCTGTCAATTGGGCTTTTCCGGGTGCCATTTTTCTGAATCTATGGTGAGCCCTGAATAACAGAGACTTTTCATCTGCACATAGAAGAGCTTGAAGAAAGTGATAGTTCAGCACATTGAAGAGATACCAGCCTCCTTTGACCTTCACCAGGCTCACAGACCCGCTCATACTTTCACAACTACCACCAACACTTCGCTGAACCACCTAGGTCACCGTGGAAAAAATGACAAGGCTGACAATTTTAATTCAGCATTTAACACCATCCTCTCAGACATTCTCACCAACATGCTGCCCTGCCTGGGACTTTCCATCCCCAGCTGTCTCTAAAAGATTACTTTTGTACAAACTATTCACAGCTTCAAACTTGGCCTCTGCTCCTTGTTCAGCCTTTGAGTCAACACCAGACTGTCTCAATGTGTGTGTGTGTGCGCGCGCGTGTGTGTGTGTGTGCGTGCGTGCGTGTGTGCATGCGTGTGTGTGTGTGTTAAACGCACTGCTTCACTCTCTGTACATCTTTGACTATACTTCTACCTGAGCGACACTATTATCAGTTCTACTCATGACACAACTGTACTTTGGGGTCATTTCAGAGAGCAACGTGTCACAGCACAGAGATGACATCCAGTGGTGCACAAAGCTGAGGAACTGGATTTGGACTAATTGAATGTCTTGCATTTTTATGGCGCCTTTTAGACTCCAAGAACTGCCCACTGCCACAAGGTGCTTTGCAACCCAAATGTCGTTCACCCACCCACGTGCACATTCGCACACTGGTAGCAATGAGCCACAATGTAGCCACAACAACTAACTGACAGAGGTGGGGCTAGGTGCCGCTGGTCCATCCGACCACCACCTGCAGGCAAGGTGGGTGATGTGTCTTGCCCAAGGACTCATGTCTGCAACAGACAGGGCAGGGCACAAACCTGAAACCCTTCGTTCATGCAGGGGGTGCACCTAACTCCTGTCAACACGGCCCAACAACAGCCTTTTTACTTCTCAAGACTACTGAGGAAGAACACGCTAAAAAAGACACAAATGACAGCATGTTAGAGCATCCTCACATATTACCATAACATACTAACATATTCTGTAATGTCTCAAATGGAGGAGCAGTGCTCCATGTTCGTTTTTAATTTGATTCAACCACAGAAAATGATTTGGATCTAGAATCTAAGTGAAGTTAGAAAACAAACTACAAACATCAACACAGCTTAGCCTCTGAATTTGAATTCAAACTGCTTACAGAGCCCTTCCTGGAGCTAGCTGATGACTGGATCATGAGACAGTCGAGCATTTACAACTTTCGTTTTCAGAAGTCTGTTCAAGTGGCTCAGACTCTCCTGAAGGCTTAACGGGCAAAGTAAAACCAACACAGAATATGTAACCATACAGCAGAGTAAACCATTGAATTAAGGTGCTAATAGTAAGTCATCCTTAAAGTTGCACAGCTTATTTTATTGGTCTGCACATTTGTGGGTGGGGAAAGGGAATGATATCAGTGCACTGATGATGGACATGTCAGTAGATCAGGGGTAGGCAACCTTGGTCCTAGAGAGCAGCAGTCCTACGTGTTTTCTAGCCATGCATGAACTTGCAGCTTCTAATTGGCTAAACACACCCGATTCAGGTAATCAACAGCAGGAACAGCAAAGATAGTTCCTTTACAATGTTCATTATGTCCTCTTTTTAAATATTAAACAAGGCGCTTTTTGCTTCAGACATGAAGGTGTTTCTAGTTACCTTTTACATGTTTTGACCGTCATCTGTGGTCTTCTTCAGAAGTGTCACAGGTGTTTGAGTGACGTGTCTTTATCAGCTGTTCTTCTGGTCACGCCCACCTCCGCTGGCTGGTCTTTGGAGAAGGGAATCCCAGGTGCAAGACAGCTGATAGGCCCCCTCGTCTCTGTTCATGTTCCAGTGTTCCCGTTTCCTTATTTCTATTGCCTCCCTGACCCAACGTTTGAACCGGTTGTTCTCCGTGTTGATAATTTTCCCTTGATCCCAGTCCATGATGTGATTATTTCGTTTGCAATGATCTGAGATGGCTGACTTGAGGGTTTGCTCCTCTGCTTTTTTCTTTGTTGTCCTTGTGAGTCTTTCGGTTGTTTCCTTCTCGCATTCCTTCTGGTGCTCTTTTCTTCTTCTGTCATATGTTCTGCCGGTTTCTCCTATGTATGTTTTATTGCACGACATGCAGGGTATTTTGTAGATTAAATTGCATTTCTTGTCTGGTTCTATTTTGTCCCTGGGGTGTAATAGTAGCTGTCTGAGTTTCACGTGAGGTTTGACGGTTATGTTCATTTGTTGATTTTTCATGGCCCTTTGTAAACGTTCTATATGATGGTGTCCGTGTGCGTGTGGTCTGGTCTTTGTTTTTGTTTTCTTTTTCTTTTTTTTTTTTTTGGTCTCTCTGTTTTTTTGATTTTCTTTGACTTGTTGTTTTCCTTTTTCTATGGCCCATATTGGATACTGACAGAGGATTAGTGCTTGTTTGATGTGTTCTTCTTCCTGTTTGCGGTCTGTTTCATCTGTAATGAAGCTGGTCAGTTCGCATAATGTTCTGACTACTGATAGTTTGTGTGCTGTGGGGTGTTCAGATGTCCAAAGCAGATATTGGTCTGTATGTGTGGGTTTTCTGTATAATGTGATTTTTATGCTGCCGTCGTCTGTGTGGTGAATGTTCATGTCCAAAAATGCTATTGTTTTGTGTGTTTCCTCTTCATGTGTGAATTTTATGTTTCCCGTGTTGTCGACCGTGTTCAGGTGGTCTGTGAGTTGTTGTTGTGTGTCCAATTTTTATTATTTCCAAGATGTCGTCCACGTATCTTCTCCAAAACATGGGTCTGATGTGGGCAGGTGCTGTGTTGATGGCCTTTTCTTCCAAATCCTACATGAAGAAGCTGCTCATTATGGCTGAGAGCGGGTCTCCTATGGCAAAACCTTCTTTTTGTCTGTATATTTTATTTTTGTACTGAAAATATGTGGATTTTGCTACAAAATCTAACAAGGTGGATATGTTGTCTACTGTGAGATTTGTCCGGTTCTTCAGTGATCTGTCCGTTTTTAGGCGTTCATGGACTATATGTAGCGTGACCTCTATGGGTGTTTTTGTGAATAGTGAAATAACGTCATGTGAGATGAAGATGTCATTTTTTTCTATTTTCATTGTTTTGAGTTCTTCAGCCAGTTGTCTTGAATTACTGCAGTGATGTTCTGATAGTCCTAATAGAGGCTGGAGGATCTCCACCAGGACTTTTGATAGGTTGTAGGTGACTGATCCGATGCTGTCCACTATGGGGCGCAGTGGAGAGTCTGTGTGTGTGTGTGTGTGTGTGTGTGTGTGTGTGTGTGTGTGTGTGTGTGTGTGTGTGTGTGTGTGTGTGTGTGTGTGTGTGTGTGTGTGTGTGTGTGTGTGTGTGTGTGTGTGTGTGTGTGTGTGTGTGTGTGTAGGTGTGTGTTATCCTGCTGGTGTAACGTCCTTGAACAAAACACCATAAACATTTCAGGGAGATCGCGGTTCCCCTTTAACTCAATTAGTTCTTAGGGTAAAAGGGTTGTTAGACTAATCCCTTTATAAGTAGACTGAGCCCATCTGATCACTAGGAAACAGCTATGATAAAACTGTTGTCAGCAGATCACACGTGTTCATTAAGACCCAGAGTTACTGTGGCAAGGTGGAGAATAGATCCGAGGGGTCACACTGGCTGTTGGTACTAGGTGCTTGTACCTGGCTTATTTCATTGCATTCAACTAGTGGTTTTAATAGTTTTTTTTATGTTTTTTTCTTTTCTTCTGTCAGGTCTTTTTTCATGATTTTGTATGTGTTGCTGTCCTTTAACAGCTTTTAATATAGCAAAGATAGTTGGAAAACAAGCAGGACTGTGGCTCTATAGGGCCACGGTTGCCTACTCCTGCATTAGATCATTGGTAAAAAAATAAAAATAAAAAAAAAACACTCCTGGTTTTTGCAATCAGTAGTCCTCACCAGATATTCTCAAAGTTGCATTTCAGCTAGCTGTCTAGCTAGCTGTCATGGGTAAATTATTTATTTATATAGCAAAACTGATACTATCTTTAACAAAGATACCTTATTGAAACTGACAGTTTTTCATCCTCAGGCCACTGACAAAGGCTAGCTTGCATGTAAACGCTTAAGAATGCTTCTGTGCACAAAGGCCTTTTTTTTCTTTGAAGCACTGCTGTTTTCGCACATCAGTACCTGTGAAACATGAGCTGAAGCCACATGTGGCGGGCTGAGATGTGAAAGGTAGGCTGTGGCTGGCCATTTCTCTGCTTCTGTCCAACCGCACAGCATCTTTACTCAGAAAGCACATGATTCTGGTTATCAACAGGATGCACACCCATGCTGCACAAGTAGTCTTGTCGAGCTAAATTTAGTAAAAACAAACATTCTGGCCATCGCTTGAGCAGTGCAAACAAATGAAAAAAGTATTTCTTCAACCCACACAATTCCCACATCCCCATTCAGTTTAGTCTGTGATGTTTTTTTTTTTTCAAAACCTTGGTCAGTCTGTTTTTTTAATCATTTCATGAGGTTAAATAATGGTGATAAGAAGATTGGGGGATGCACAGGACTAAATAAAATTAACCTGGTTAAAAAAGCTGACTGTCCCTGGCCTTGTCTAGAGATTAATTTGGGGGAGGAAACTAAAAATACTTGTAATCTTTATTTCTGAAACTCTACAGTGGGCTCAAAAACACTTTTTCTGGAAAATGAAAGGATTACACATGAAAAGTGGCTGGCTTTGTCACAGATATCTAATGTAGATTTTGCCATCTAATTCTTACTCACCAAGCTTAGGACTCATTAAAGGAACGTTGTTAAAAACAAGGAAGAAAATATGAGTTTTGTTCTCTCTGCAGACTGCACAGTCACAGGCCACTTCAAGTGGAGCCTCCCATTTTGATGTGAACATTAACAGAAAGTCTGAGGGGTATTTTCACGATTTAAGATTGAAACTGGTCCTGATTAGCGAGGGATGGTGTCATTTTGTTTGCACTTATTAGAAAGACACTGATCAGATGGGTGATTAAGCAGCACTTTTTTTAAATCTCTAAATAATGACAGAAGACAAGTTTGCAAGTACCACTTAAACGTATTATGTCTTTTATATTTCTGGATGCTGTTTAAGTTAAAACACTCTGAGGAAGGAACTGTGACTATGTTTGTCAGACAAGGCAAGAGATACCACACCTTGATCTCACCACACAACCACACCGGTGCTGCATTTTCCATCCAACGTCACTTGTTTGTTGTAGTTTTTCTTTTTTTTTAAACATCAGGTCAAGCATGATCTGTATGACGGTTTATTTCGTGTTTTTTATTTGTTTTCAAAAATGCAGATGAATCAATAACGACTCAAAATAACAGATTTCATTTTAGATGAATTCAAGCCATTGATTTCCAAAAACATCTTCATCAAAAATAAACATGTTAAGATGTAAAATATGTTTTATGTTTATGGACCTGTTTAATCATTAGAATATTTGTTAAAAAATGTTTTCATTTCTACTTTGTGAAGGACAAACACAAACATAGAAAAGCAATTAGCTCAGAAGCACGTATAAATGAGTTATAATAATCATATTAGACTTTGATTTGGGCATCATTGGACCAAAACTACATGCTGCTCTATCAAGTAGGACAGCTCCTTTATTGACTTTCCAGCTTCGGCAAACACTCTGTCACCCCCTAGTGGTCGATTTTATATTTGTCTCAGCTGATGCAAAGTTTAATCACATCAGAGCCATATTGTTACAGCACAATGCTCTATATTTGTACTATATTTAGTTTTACTTCATTGCAGGATTATCTTTATTTATTTTGTAAATGTACAGTTTAGTGTCTACCTTTAAAACATAAATATAGCAGGGCAGCAGTAGTGAAGAGGTAGAGCTGGGTCCCCAGCAATCGAAGGATTTGGGGTCAAACCCAGCTCCTGTCAGAGTAATCTGCTGTTGTGTTCTTGGGCAAAAGACTTCATCCAATGTGTTGGCGGTGGTCAGAGAGGCTGATGGTGCAAATGACTCGGTCAGACTGCTCCAGGGTAGTAGCTTACCATCAGCGGCTGTGTGTGTGTGTGTGTGTGTGTGTGTGTGTGTGTGTGTGTGTGTGTGTGTGTGTGTCCCACTGACAAGAGATAAGAAGAATAAACAAATAAACCAATTTGCTGCACAAAGCATGAGTTTAAGCCTGTAAAAAAGTATCAATCTGAAAAGTCCTTTAAAAAAACAACTGAAACTGCATTTGTTTACTCAGGCTTTTAATTTTTTTTCATGGATTTTTAACTCTGTGAAGTTTTGTTTTGATGCCTGCGCCGTTCTCTGTGGTATCTGTATGATTTTTGTTTGATCGCTTTGCTGTTGTGAAGCACTTTGATTCTTTCTGAGAAAAATGCTTAATAAATAAATATGCTGGTAAAGGTTCTCAGTCATCCAGGTCATGGTAATCCAGAAGGTTCAAATGAAGACAACTGGAATATGGGAGAGTCAAGCTTGACTCTCCCATATTCCAGTCAGAATTGACAAAACTCCTCCTTTGAGAAGTTAAACATCTTCAAGAAACCAAAGAAGTCCAGTTGCCTTCATTTGAACCCTTTTGAACTTCATAAATAAACACTACTTTCTTACTAATCTGATAAGCACCACCTGTTTAGCACAAAAAATGCATTTTTGATCTAGATTTATTCATTTTACTATCACACATTGAATTCCTGTAAATTGTTTTAGAAGCATCAATAAGAGCCAAATGAGCCTGATGTCTAGTTTTCCCTCCAAGTTTTGTCTATTACTGTCAGGGCAGTGCTCAGCTTCATGAAATGTGACTGAAACATGCATTTATTTTTTATATTGCATTTTCCTTCACTAATCAAAGTGAGAAATAGCACAATACTAGAACTAGTGCAACGTGCATCAGCAATGACAAACACATATTTGTTTATTTTCAACAAAGCGAAAAGAGCAGCATGACCTAATGTCCCACACATCAAGTAATGATCAACTGCCAGCAGATGTAAGCTCAGCAGGGTGTGTTTCAAGTTGGTGTGTGTGTGTGTGTGTGTGTGTGTGTGTGTGTGTGTGTGTGTGTGTGTGTGTGTGTGTGTGTGTGTGTGTGTGTGTGTGTGTGTGTGTGTGTGTGTGTGTGTGTGTGTTCAAGAGATACTTGTTAATATTAACTCAGGTTGTAAAGCCTAGAAAACACAGGTCAGCCTTGTTGCCACACTGAAAAAATGGAAGTCCTCTGTTCAATTTACTTATTCCTTACATGTAGTTTCCTTATAACTGAATCACGTTTGTAGGATGATTGATTTGTGTAATGCCAACTTAAAGGGGTACAATGTCGTTTATACATGATTCCTTCTTGTTGAGATAACATGAATAGATTGTGTTTGTGATTCCACTTGCTGATTACTGTTGGATGGAACAGATTTACCAGCATGCCACACTCTTTCTGACTGTTGAAAAATAAAATAAGTCAGTTGATTGCAGTTCAAGTTCAATTCACTTTTAAAGTATTGTAAATGAAATTAAATATACATGTGCTAAAACAGTTTTGTATAGTTTACGAGTTGGTAGCGAGCAAAAAATTAAAACCATGATTAAAAAGATATTCATACAGAGGGGTTCAAAAGGCACTCGGCAGTGCCTCCAACTAGAATACCACTGCTGGAAATCACAGGGAGTGTATGAAACATGGTCTAAAGTGAAGGCCGATGTATTCCGTTTTTTCTATATCAGCCAATGGCTGATTTAAAAAAAAATCAGGAGCCTTTTTCATTGTTTACACCTAAGGGAATATTCCACCCCTAAGTAAAATTTTGTCTGTTAGATTTCTCAGAGTTAGATAAGTGAGAAAGGGGATTTTGTAGCTAACAAGTTCAGTCATTCTCCTGATCTGGAAGCAGTACGTTTTACTTTAGCTTAGCATAAAACAATGTAAGTAAAAGAGAGGTTCTAGCATAGACAAAACTTTACTTCTGAGTGGAATGTCCCTTTAAGTTTGGTGTTCAATGTTTGCACTATTTTTATGTATAGTTTAGATTTAATTTTTTTTACTACAATGTGGTAGTGTGCTTTACTTAGTGATTTTTTTTACTTAAATATTCTACCTTGACCAGCCACTATTTTGCACCATTATTCTGGGTACTATTAGATTTTCTTTGATTTAAACCCTTAAAAAACTTGAATCTGTTTAATTTTCAATTGTTCTGAAACAGGTTGCCCGTTGTTATTGTTTTGCGTTTATTTTATATTTGAAGTTCAATAAATATTAAGAGATTTATTGACGTATTTAACAGTGAGTTTTCAGTTGTCTCTCACCATCAATGTGCTGCTAAAACGGATATATACATATTGGCCTTAATAATTGACTTTAGATATTGGCCATCTGAAACAAAGTTCTCTTAAAAATTGGTATCAGCATCGGCTTTTTAAAACCCCCATACTGATCTGCCTCTAGTCTAAAGACAGATGAGGCACAGGCACTGAAAAAGGGTTGTAGTGAGGTTTTGGAAATTATTTGAATGTTTTCACTCTACAAACTTAAATTAATCATTTTGACTCAATGTAATGTACTACTTTGATCCATCTCAGGAACATTGCTAAGCTGAGTCCCATTCTGTCCTGAACTTGAGACTGTTCTCCACGCCTTCATCTCCCAACGCTTAGACTACTGTAACTCTCTTTTCACGTGTCTGAGCAAAACCTCCCTGAACCGTCTACAGGTGGTTCAGAATGCCTGTGCTCGGCTTCTGTAGCCTGGCCTGCCAGACTCGTCCTCTGTTTAATTCTGCACAGAGAGAGAGTCTGGTAGCTCACAGGCAGAGAGGCACATGAGGGGCGGGACTAGGCAGCTCAAAAATAACCAATCAGAAAAAAGACGGAAATGCCGACTGTACCACACAACGCTGTAGTTCTTTAGCTGTAGTAAAAAATGGCGTCTGGCAACGGTGCAAACATCTTTTTTTTTTTAAGAAGAAATACTTTTAGCACTTCTACTTGTGGTTTTAAAGACATTCAAGTCATTTAGAACAGAGGAAAGAGCCGCAGTGAACTCCGCCACTGTCTTCGTTGTTTATGAGAAACTGAGCATCACTGTGTGTGACATCTGCAGTGCTGTAGTTCTTTAGCTGTAGTCAAAAATGCCATCTGGCAACAGCGCAATCAACTTTCTTTAGAAGAAAGGCTTTTAGCGCTTCTACTTGTTGTTGTTTTAAAGACATGTCCAAGTCATTTAGAGCAAAGGAAAGAGCCGCAGCAAACTCCACTTCAGTCGCCATGTTTATGACAAACTGGGCGTTGTGGTGTGTGACGTACACTACTCATCACTGATTGGGTCAGTTAGAATTCTAAGGGGGTGGGGTTATTTGAATAGGAGAGTTCCCAGACCCTTTCTCTGTGCAGAATTAAACAGAGGAGGAGTCTGGCAGGCCAGGCTACATCTTCTGACCAAGTCCTCCAAACACACCCACATCACCCCGCTTCTCCTCCAGCTTCACTGGCTGTCAGTCAACTTCAGGGTTCATTTCAATATCCTGGTTCTGGTCTATAGGGCCTTACATGGACAAGCACCATCTTACATTGGTGATCTTCTTAGTCCCTACACCCCCAGCAGGTCCCCGAGGTCCAGTGTTCAAAGCCTACTGGTTGTGCAGCACCAGGCTAAAGACCAAAGGTGATAGATCATTTGCTGCTGTGGCCCCCAGACTCTGGACCTCTCTCCCCCTGAGGCTGAGATCAGTGGACTCAGTGGTCTCCTTTAAAAAGCAGCTGAAAACTCACTTGTTCAGGCTGGCTTTTGTGTGACCTTCATCACCAACCTCTTTATTCTGTTCTTATTCCACCTTTCCCGGGATCCACTGATTTCTCTCTCCCTTTTCTTAGATTTTTTTAATCACAATTATTCATTCTCATTTTAAACACATTTTTAATAGTTTTTAGAAATCTTTTTTATACTTTAATTTTTTTGTGAAGTGTCTCATGATTTTTATCTTGAGAGGTGCTATATAAAAGATCATTTTCTTTCTTTCTTTCTTTCTTTCTTTCTTTCTTTCTTTCTTTCTTTCTTTCTTTCTTTCTTTCTTTCTTTCTTTCTTTCTTTCTTTATATTTATTTATTTTCAATGTTATGCAATTAAACTGAGCTGCCAGATGCCAAATGTGTTGGTTTGACATTGTCAAAACTATGGGTTAATTGTACTTTTGGTGAAATTACGTGGAAATAGGTGCCATGATTAAATTGTGTTCATCCAACATCTGAGTTTTTTTTTGAGTAATTGCATGCCACCACACCTTTTCAGAGGAAAAGTGAACCAGTGAACGCATGTTAGAGCAAATCCGTTTTGTCTGAAAGTCAGAAGTTCCCCTTCTTGTGAGCGCATCTGTAGAACAATAGAAAAATTAATTTCTTATGCAAAATCATGGCGAAACATTGGTGCACAGTGAATATATGGATTTTGTGGCATTTTGTGATACTTTATGTTGCAGCATTTAACCTAGACTCTCAGAATGTGCTGCAGAGAAACGGAGCTCCAGGGACTCTTTTTGGATTTTCTGTTGCCTTCCACCAGCAGCTGAGCCCAACCAAAAGAAATCTGTAAGTCAAACAAAAGCGTTTTTTTTTGGGGGGGGGGGGGGGGGGGGGCTGAATATAATATTTACCTTAGTGCTTTTTGTTTTCTTAGCCTGCTAGTGGGAGCACCGCATGCAAAACCCCAGAACCAAGTGAACGTTACAGGTGCTGTTTACAGTTGTGATCTGTCTACATCCGAGCGCTGTCAGCCCATTGATTTTAACAGTAAAGGTTTGTTTAACATACTGGATTATTTTATTAATAGGTCTTTAAATATTTTAGGAGTTTATGTATCATTTACTTTGTTGAAAATGTAAACATAAAGTATAAAGAAACGTCTTTATATACTACAGATTTTCAGGTTTTTCGACTTTGAATACATTTTTAAATACAGAATAATATAGTGGTTTAGATTTTAAACACATTAACATGGGTTATGTAGTTAAAAAGTAAAGGTTGTATGTTCATTTTGGAGTAATGGATTAAAAAAGTCAAAAATGTTTTAAAGCATTGTCATATTTCAGTATTAGAACTCTAGTCAGGTGGTTTCTAACGAATGTACTTCATGCTGGCATGTAAACTATTGGCTTATTTTCAGAGTTCCTTGGTAATAAAGGTGTAAATAACCAATGGATGGGAGTTAGAGTCACAAGCCAAGGTCCAGGTAAAAATGTAATGGTAAGATTTCTGTATGGTTTCATTTAATTTTATTTATATCTAGTTTAGCTAATTAATCTTTTGAGTATTTTCTATTTCTTTTATGTTCTCTTTGTCTCTTTGTCTTCCATTCTGCTCAGTTAATGTTAGATTTAACTTTTTCTTTTAAGTTCATCGTTCAACTTATTTACGTTCCTCCAGAACAAGATCTGCCTTTGAGTTTCAGAAGACACACAACTTTGTGGATGCTAAAACCCTTCTTGCCCTCCCTGTTTCAGACCTGTGCTCACCGTTATCAGGAATGGAGCATGAGCTCAGGCTCTGATGTCCCTAACCTGCTGACTGGTCAGTGTTACATCCTGGGAAACGACCTACACGTCAGAGAAGCTGGAATGAGAGACCGGAGAGTACTTTGTGATGATGCACGCCTAAAAAGACGTTCAAAGAACCATGATTGGTTTGCATATTGCCAACAAGGTCATGGAGCATCTTTTGCAAAGGATAATGTTTCTTTGCTGTTTGGAGCCCCAGGAGCCTATCAGTGGAAAGGTACAAAAAATAAACACTGCTCTGTAAGGAAACTCCAGCAGCAACTTTAACCTTGAAATGAAGCTGTAAGCATGTGCTTATTAAAAGAACACTATGTAGAAACAAACTCTAATGCATGGACATTTAAAGGAACCTTTTAGATAACCAGATCATTTTAAAAGGGCATTTTAAATAAAGGAGTAACAGCTCATTTGTTATGATCCTATTGTAGATTTTTCGCTTTATATAATTTGAGATTAACACATTGAAACGTTACATCATTTAGCGTGTATCTTCTCAACCAACTGGTTTTATCTTGTTTTCATTTGCTTTAATACTTTTAAAGGAATCGTTCAAAAGGAATTCTTGAATGACCTGGGTTTAATCAGTGAAGAACCTCGTGAAACTGGAGATGCGAATCGTTTGTTGCATGAACTCATTCCTATCCAGAAAAACAGCTACCTGGGTCAGATTCTTTGGACGTTTGCATGAGAACCTTATCAACTATATTTAAAGATCAAATACAGATGATAACATCAAAATGTTTCTCTCTGCCTTCTTCTGATGCACCTCAGGGTTCTCCATCGATTCAGGAATGGCCCTCATGGAGCCGGGTGAGCTGATCATCGTATCAGGAGCACCCAGAGGAGGTTACAGCGGCCAGGTGGCGTTTATCAGATCAGATCCTGAAGCTAAGAGTAATTTAAAGGTGGAGATGGTTCTGTCTGGTCCAGGTCTGGCCTCATCCTTTGGCTATGATTTGACAGTGGTGGATCTCAATAGTGATGGGTAGGTTTGTACAAAATTGCACATTTAAATCTTTAACAGTTATTGAGTTATAACGGTAACTGCTTATGAGTAATAATTTGTTTTTTGGTATTAGAAAAAAAAATTTGTCTACTCTTTAAATTAGTGAAGTCAAGTCACTTTTATTTATAATGCACTTTTACTCATCCAACTGGGAGACTAAAGTGCTGGACACTACATGGAACAATCACATGCACACAGTAGTTCAAAAATTAAATAAAAACGCAATAAAATTAGACTTAAAGACCCATAAAAGCAAAAAGAGTCAGTAAGTGCAATTTTCATATCAACCAAAAGATAAAGAGAAATCAAACGTGACTTGAACTTTGTAAAAAGTAAAGCCTGCAAGGCATTCCACAGAGTTGGAGCCAAAATAAATAAAAAACTATAAAGCAAGATAGAACAAGTCTGAGAAAACAGTCAGGGAGTTCTGTACAGATGTGTTCATTGTTGCTACAAGGAGGACAACATCGGCTAACATTTCCCAGAAACCATTTATTTTAATCTAAATTAATTAAATACCGTAAATCCTCTAATACAGGCCCGGGCCTGTATTTGACTCAAGCTCACCAAGCTCCAGGCCTTTATTGGAAGGAGGACCAGAATTAGAGGCAGGCCTCTATTTCTTTTTGAGCAAAATGAACTAATGGTTCGCTGGAGTTTTTGACAATTAAAATTGCACCCACATTTTCAAAGTTAAACACATTTCTTTTAACAACGGTAGTTTCTGCTTCAGCCCCCCCCCCCCCCCTCCCCCTGCGCAGCGGCCGCAAACTCACTGATGCGCCTGCAGCCTCTTGGAGTTCCTGCTGCTCTAAACATTAAAATAATTATTTAATTTTCTGTTCCTCACTTCTGATTACCTTCAATGGTGTGTGTTTGTTGCAACCACCAGGTACAAAAACTAACTTGTTTTTATTTGACTATTTTTCTGTCCTGCCTGTTTATTATCTTCCTGCATCTCCTCTTAATCCTAAAGAGAAACTGCTACCTGGGTTCATTTATATTCACCTCATGAGTTACCTTTGAACTGCAGTTCTAAAAGATCTACCGACCGCAAAAACAGCGGAGTGCTCGCCAGCCACATCAGTTAGGTGCGTCACCGAGGACAAAACAGGTGATGCGCCCCGATCCACAGCAGCGAAACGCATCAGGCACAAATAAAAGAATAAAAAACAGAAAACATAAAAGGAAATGAGCCGACATGAACGATCGCGTGTTAAATTAGATTTTGAGGTGGCGACACCTGATTTGATAATGTTACTGTGGCCGTGCTCAGGACGCAGATGTCTGGAGCGCGTCAACAATCAGAGCTTTGCATGCCAAGCTGGTTAAGGTTAGGATGGGGGTGAGGGGAAGGTTAAATTGCAAGAGGGTAAACGTCACAATTTGGTTGAATGTCCATTTTACGGCGGATGTCAGTACCGACGCTCTGGCACAGCGCGTTGCCTCCCGACGCGCAGGAGCTTGTCACCTGCTGACAGCAGGCTGCTGTCTTTTCCGAGGACCGCATTTTGCCGGTCATTATCACGTGACAGCGACTAGTTGATGACAGGCATAAAAAGTCACTATAGAGCGATGAAGTCGACTAGTGACTAGTTCATACAACCCCTGCTACTGCTCCCCAGAGTGTTCTGCAGCATAATCAGCACGTTCTCTTTGAACTTGATATTAAATTTTCGCCTCCTCTTCGTCTCTGCACGGTTAAAGTTACCCTCGCGGTCTATCACTGGCAAATCAAAAGTGAGACGGATGACACAACCGCCCCCCGTACTTGCTTGTTACCACATTCCACCCGGCCACAATAAAAAACCGGCCATTATTCACCTCCGCCGGCTCCGACCAAAATATGATACCCGGCAGTTAATTAAATACAGGCTAATATTAGAGGATTTAGGTACTAATAAAAATGGTCAGCATTTGCCATGCAAAAAACCTGCAGTCATATTGCAAATAAAATTACTGAGCAAGTCTGTTTGAGTGATACATTTTCAGCTTTAGGTTAATTATGTATTCCCAGAAACCTGAAAAGGGAAACAAACTGTGAGCTGTGTAGAAAAGTGTCTTTCGGGCAATACCACCCTGCAAATTTTACTGTGCAGTTGTGGATGTCCATCATGCATCAATAATGAGTTTTGTTTAATTTTTTTTTTTTACCTTATTGGGAGCCGGATTATTTTTCCTTTGGAGATCACTTCTGCAATGTCAAATTCAAATGTGGTAATGAGGTTGGTGCTGTGCAGTGAGACAGTCATGTGTATAGAAACAGAATAAACCGGATGTCCTATGTCTTATATATTCTGGAAGTTGTGCAAATGCAGGGATGGGAGTAAAAATTCTGCTGGGGTGGGGCTGGGTTGGTGCCCTCTGACTCCGTAAGGCTCTGAGATGCTGCTGCTTTGGGCCCTGGCAAGATGGGTTGGGGTCTCCATGCCCTGGGTGGCATTTTGGCAACAGAGGTGCCTATTGGGGCCAGTTGGGGAGCTGGCTCCCTGGAGGGCTTAGGTCAACCAGCCATTCCTCCCCATCCATCCCCACACATTTTTCTCCTCCTGCTCCCTCACATCATCACACAAACATGCACATAGGACCTTGGGGGGTGGACAAGTCAGGGGGTGTGGGTATGGATCCCATTTTCGCATTCCTGTGGCAACCTGCCCCCCAATTTTATTTGCACATTAAACACTTCCACCAACGACATTCCACGCAAACACACACTTAGGGCCTTGGGAGTGAACATTTGGCAGGGGGATTTTTCAGCCTCATCCCGAGTGCTGGTGCCCACTTCCAATTTTAAACTGCACTAGATACAGAGGGCTGTGGGTCCAAGTGGGGTGGTGTGGTGGCATCAGCTGGCGTAGGCACAGCCATGGAATACACCTCATCAACACGCACTAACACTATATTGGAGCACGCGGAGGGAGACTAGGGGCCTTAGCACACCTCTGTTGTCGCTTGGCTTCCCGGGGCTGGAGGCTAGGAGGGGGATCCCACCCACCCCCACCCCACCCCCACCCACCACCCCACCACCCCCTGTTGTCTCTTCCTTTTTCTTTTACCTCTGTCTCCGTGTCTGGTTGAAATTATAAAGCATCAAAAAACAATAACAAAACAGTTTTAAGTATCAGGAGTGACATTAAAAGCAGAAGCTTTGATGCTCCACCTGAGAGTAAACCTGTAAGGCTTGTCACCAGCATTCAGACATTAATCCTGTTTGCTTCACAGCCAGACAGGACACGGGGGGAAAAAAAGAAACAGAATAAACTCACGTCTCTGTGGCGCCCCAGTGATAAGTGTAAAAGCAGTGATTGTTCTTTTTTAATGCAATGTATTTGCATGTCTCTTTACTGTATGTGTGCAAATATAAATTGAGATATGCAAAGGATTTCAATTTTAATTCATTTATGTCACTACTGCAAATTCTTGTCTCACCATTTGTTGTTTTTATTTTGTTCACGCAGGTGGGAGGACCTCGCTGTAGGGGCACCCCAGTATTTTGTCAAAGACGGCGAGATCGGGGGAGCGGTTTTCATCTACATCAACAACAAGGGAAAAGACTGGGAGAAAACAGATCCCATTGAGCTTCATGGACACAAAGACTCCATGTTTGGCATTGCAGTGGAAAATGCAGGAGACATCAATCAAGATGGCTATGGAGGTTCTAATATGCAAATATCTTGCAACACACAATTAAAGTATACACCCCTTCATGCAGCACATGACTCAACATGCATCAAAGTTAGTGTTGAAGCAGGTTAGATCTGTGGCTTTAGATTCTTAAGATGATGTCATGAGTGGAGAGAGAATCATCTAAAGGTTGACACAGACTTTAACAACACTGTAAACCACATATTCTCTTCTCTGACTTTATCTTCTGTCATTGTTTTCTTAATTTGTTTATTTAAAAGGATCCCCAGTAGCTGACAAATACTTGACAGCTAGTCTTCCTGGGGTCAAAACGATACATTCAAAACACTTACATTACTCTTACTATATCACACAATCACTATTAAAAACAGAACAATAAAAGAGAATCATATAGACATAAAGCAAAACAAAGAGCAAATAAAACCTTATGCTTATATCAAATCACAACCCCTTGATTAACGGATACAGATGTTACGATTTTGCATACAGGTACGATTGTAGTTTATTTTTTAAACTGTATTTATCCTTATTGTCACTAACCTCAAGTGGAAGATTATTCCACAATGAAATTGATCTAAACTTTGAACACTTGATTAAAACATTTCTCTTCACAGAATTGGTCTCAGGTTACGGTTAAAGTAATCTGTCAGTTCTTTGCCCCTCTAGTAAACTGTGATTACACATTTGAGTGAAAAATTATGTTGTTATTATAAAGACTTTTCGGAGTTTGGGTATCAATAATTCTTTTAAAAAACAAAAGTGTATCAGCTGAAAGTCCTTGCCTGACCATCATCCAGGAAACACGATCTTGCATATCTATTGTATTTGTTCTTGGAGGACAACCAAGAACCACTCTCGCTGCCTTGTTTTGAGCTACCTGTAGCTTATATAAAATACAATTGGACACAGCTGACCATATAGCTGAAAAGTAATCCAAGTGATGTAAAACCAATGTACGAACAACAAGACTAAGCAGCGGTGAATTGAGAAATGGTGTACATTTGTGTATTACGGAAACAACTCTGCCCGTCTTAGCACTGACATTGTTGATGTGGTCAGACCACAACACTGAGCAATCATCAATCCAGAGTCCAAGTAACTTCATCTTTTTAACTTGCTGTAAACTCTGGCCATTCACCTGTAAATTTAATGTGGGATTTAGTTAATAATCTATACCTCAAACTAAATATTATGTTCACTGTTTTTGAAACATTTAAACCTAGTTTATTTCCTGCTATCCAACTATATACCCTGTCGATTTCAGTGGACAGAACTTCATGGAGCTCAAAGCATGTGGGAGCAGCATAATAGACAGTTGAGTCATCAGCAAACATCATCAGTTTAGCCTTACTAAGTACATACGGCATATTATTTGTAAAAATAGAGAATAACAGAGGCCCTAGACAGCTTCCTTGGGGGACACCACATTGCAGGGTCTTTCTGTTGGATAATGCACCATTAAAGTAAACTCTTTGAAATCTCTCTGACAAATAGCTTTTAAACACTTGACAGTAGAGGAGGTAAAACCAAAACTGATTAGTTTGGAGATCAAAATTTTATGGTTGATTATATCAAAGGTAGAACTAAAGCCAAGTAGCCTTGAACATACTAGCATGGAGTCATCACCACCTTAATCTCCTCACGCTTAGACTACTGCAACTCTCTTTTCACGTGTCTGAGCAAAACCTCCCTGAACCATCTGCAGGTGGTTCAGAATGCCTGTGCTCGACTTCTGACCAAGTCCTCCAAACACACCCACATCACCCCGCTTCTCCTCCAGCTTCATTGGTTGTCAGTCAACTTCAGGGTTCATTTCAAGATCCTGGTTCTGGTCTTTAGGGCCTTACATGGACAAGCACCATCATACATTGGTGATCTTCTTTGTCCCTACACCCCCAGCAGGTCCCTGAGGTCCAGTGATCAAAGCCTACTGGTTGTGCAGCGCACCAGGCTAAAGACTTAAGGTGACAGATAATTTGCTGCAGTGGCCCCCAGACTCTGGAACTCTCTCCCCCTGAGCCTGAGATCAGTGGACTCAGTGGTCTCCTTTAAAAAGCAGCTGAAAACTCACTTGTTCAGGCTGGCTTTTATGTGACCTTCATCACTCTCTCTTTGTTCTGCTCTCCCCACCTATTCCACCTTCCCCAGGATTCACTGATTTCCCTCTTTCCTATTCACTCTCTCTCTCTTTCTTGACATTTTTAATCATAATTGTCTATTTCTTGCTCATTTTAGATTTTTAAATCATTTTCTAAATTATTTTTATATTTTTACGTTTTTGTTTTTGTGAAGCACCTCGTGATTTTTATCTTGAGAGGCGCTATAGAAATGATCTTTTCTTCTTCTTTTTCTTCTTCTTCTTCAACTGATGTTAACCAGCTATCCACCATTTGAGTCTGTGCAGTGCAGGTGGATTTAACAGACCTATACATGCTGAGACATGGTAATCAAATTGTTTCTGGTTAAGTAAGTAAGTAGTAAGTAAATTTTATTTATATAGCACTTATCACAGACATAGAATCACAAAGTACTTCACATAGATCAAAACAAAATAAAACAAAGTCATAAAATCAGAATTATCTCAAAACAGAAATAGATTAACATCAGAAAAAATAAAGTCATGAAATTATTAAATTTTATAAACAGACAAAATATTACAAATTTGTGTTAAAAATAGCAAAATAAAAGATTTAGTTAGAAGCAGCTTTAAATAAAAGGGTCTTTAGCTGTTTTTTAAAAGTGTCCAGACTGTCAATGCTACGTAAGGATGAAGGGAGATCATTCCAAAGTCAGGGTGCAACAGTCTGCACTCTATCCTGGCACTAGATGGTCTATAGCAACTACCGAGAATAATTGGTTTCAGATGTGGAAGTTGTACCTGTAACCAAAACACTTCCATATCATCAACCATTAGGTCACTTCTTAATCTCACTGGAAAATGGTCACGTATATATGGCCACACCCCCTCCTAATCTATTTCAATCTTGTCTATAAATTGAGAACCCCTCTATATCAATGTCTGAATTGCCTACTGAGCTGTCCAAATGGGTTTCGAAAATCGTTAATATGTCTATTTTATTTAATTGCAAAAATAGGGAAAGATCCTGAATTTTGTACAATAAACTATGTACATTAATATGTGCCAGGATTAAGCATTTAGGTTGCTTACTTATGCTAGTATTCATAGTTAGTAATAAAATAAGTCTTGCATTTTGCTAATGGTATTCTGTACTATCGACTGAAGTATCATGAACCTTGTTTTCTATCATCCTCGGTCCGCAGCTAAGTGTGACGTTTTGGACTTGTTTTGGACGCTCCCCAGAAGTGAAGGCACGCTATCATTACGTCTTGAGTCTATTTTTGACACAATACACTTCCAAAATTCGTCAAACTCAGCAGTTTAGATAGAGCCAGACAGGAAATCAAACAAAAGCAGTGTAGAACATCCAGAAACTTTCATGATAAAGGTCACGCGCAGTAAGTAATTTCCTGTGAACTTTTGTAACCAATGTAAACAGAACAGAAAATAACCCACAGGAATGTTTTATGCATACAGCTGTTTTTCATCTTGTTTATCACTGTGTATGGATGTGTGAAATCAAGAGAGGTGTTCCAATTCTCTCGTGATTTTGTGACGTGATGGGATCAGCTGTGTGGAACGCTTTCCTTCTCGTTTCACATCAGAATTGCTCCCAGTTGGGAATGAACTTGCGGGTGGAATGCCGCTATCACGTTACGTGACTGCTTTCATGGCTAGTGTAAAGCCGGGGTCAGACTTGACCTGAGTGTCTGCAAAGGCAGAAAGATGTCACGCCGAAGTTGCACACAAGCGCAGTGGGCATTATTATACTCCAACAATCCGAATGGATGTGTACATGGACGTCAATCGGAAGGATGATCGGACAGAACCACTTCTCTCAATCGAAATGGAATGTCATTCCGATTGACATGTTTACATGAAGAATTTTTGATCGGGTAGGGCCAAGGCCGGATTAACCATATGGGCAACTGAGCAATTGCCCAGGGGTCCACAAACTCTAAAGGGCCCAGGCCCAGGGCAGCAAGGGCACGAGCAAAATACTGTATCTGTAATCTCCCACTTTATATTAAACTAGGGTGACCGTACGTCCTCTTTTCCCCGGACATGTCCACTTTTCACTCTCTGTCCGGGGCGTCCGGACGGGGGGTTCTTGTATTGATGAAAATGTCCGGTTTTTCATCCAGGAGCAGGGATCGAATTATAAAAGTGGGATAAAAGTGTTCTACCTATATTACATCATTTATGTACTTTTTTGCGCAGAGAGCACAGAGAGCGGCATAGCGCTGATCATTGTTGCGCAGCGCTCCAGGCTGATGCTTCCAGCGCACGGTCCATTCTCAAAGTGGTGCAACCAAAAAACTATAATTAACACACGATCGTTCATGTCTGCACATGTTCTCTACTTTCTGTCTTATTTGTGCCTGAAGCGCTCTGCTACTGCGGAGCTCATCACCTGTGCTGCGGTGATTTCACCTCACTGACGCAGCATCGAAATGCGCTCTCCGCTTTGTGGTCAGGAGATACCTTTGATCTGCTCAAAAGTAACTGATGAGGTGAAAAAGTAAGAATCCAGGCAGCAGTTGTTCTGGAGAGTTTAGAGGAGATGCAGGAAGATGAGAGACAGACAGGACAGGAAAATAGTTCAGTAAAAACAAGATAACATAACAAAGTGTTGAAAAGTAAAATGTAGGTAGATTTATCTCCACTACACGTTTTTACCTGTATAAAACAATAAGTTATACACATGTAATAATTATACATCTGATACAATTCAGATCACCTTCAGAACTCAGTCACACACCCAGGGCAGTTTCAAGGCATTTTGGGGGCCAAGGCAAAACAGAAGACCCCCCACTCCCCTATAACTGGGCTCCCCAGAAGCCTCTGTGTAATCCATACCCTGTCTAGGAGTATTAGTTTCACAATGTTTGTAAAAAAAAAAAACCTCAGATATGACTGACATGTTCTAATATTATCAGATGAAAAACTACATTATCAGACATGCTGTCTCATCTGCTGCTTTTCTAAATTTGCAAAAAGTAACGAAACCATTTGAAAGCCACTATTTGTGGATTCTCTGAAAGTTTCCATGGAGTGTGTGACAACTTATTTTTTCATTGGTCCTATCGTCTAATTTCACAAAATAATAAAAATAATTTATTATTAATAAAACCTTGTTGCAGCACTAAAGCAGAAAAATGAGATTTTGCGATAAATATGCAAAATAATTACATATGAATTGTTTTAGAGCCCTTTTATTGGCATAATCTGATATTAATTTTAGTTCTTACAAAAAAATGGGTCCCAAAGTGGTTTGTGTGGCGTTGCCATAGTGTGACGTCATAGGCACAGATCCTGTCCTCTTTTTTGGAAATGGAAATATGGTCACCCTATACAGAGTTTCCCCCAGAAAATGAGTTAAGCCTGGCGGCGTCGGCCGTCGGGGAGGGGGGGGGGGATCGCGCACTCCATCCCGCAGTGCTCCTCTGTGAGAGCGGGGGTGAGGGGGTTGCACACGTTTCGCTGCTGTTTCTCACCAGTATCAGCTGATGGAGGGCCCTAGTTTCGCTGCGCTGTTCGTGTCAGCGGACACGGTAGGGTCGGGAGGGGGCGGGCATGACGCTTAGCCTGGCGGGTGGGCAAGCAAAGCCTAGCGGCCCGCCAGGCTTATAAAGCGCTGGGGGAAACCCTGCTATATTAAACAAACTGTCCACCCGGGTTTTTGCACTGCACAGAGACGCTTCGCTGCCTATGACTTTGAACGTCAGTTGAGAGTCAGTCTCATGCAGACAGACCAATGAAGAGAGGGCCTCAAGTTAAGACCCTCTCCTCATTGGTCAGTCCACACAAGGTGGGTCAAAGGTTACCCTGAGCGGGTCACGTGATGTCAGGCATTCAAGTATTGAGTATATTTACTGCATATTACAGTAAAATATTCTGTATGTGACCATATTATGTTGATCTTTGGGTCGTGATGATGGGGCCCTTTAATATTGTTGCCCAGGGTACAACAAAGTCTTAGTCTGGCCCTGGGTAGGGCGTTCATTCCGATTACTTTCACCCATGTAAACGTAGCTAGTGTGAAGTCACAGCGTGAATGAAGTGTGTTTAATTATTATTTGATCTCCTTTGACAGATGTCGCTGTGGGGGCGCCTTATGACGGCTCGGGTCGAGTTTATTTGTACTGTGGGACATCAGACGGTATCAACAGAGAAGCAGCTCAGGTAAAGTCTTTTTCTTTTTGTCTCAAGTGGAAAAAAAAAACATAAATAATGTTCTCACATTTTTCATTCATCAGGTCCTCTCACCTCAGCGGAACATGGTGAAACAGTTTGGTTATTCTCTGAGCGGGAACCTGGACGTGGACAACAATCAGTACCCGGATTTAGCCGTGGGATCACTTTCAGACTCAGTTTTTGTTTTCAGGTAATTTGTAGGTTTAATAAAACAGAGTGCATTCCAACAGTTTCACATATCAGCTTGCATTACTTGATAAAAACTCATTCAACATAGCTGATAAAACTAATTTAAACCCCTATCAAAATACAGGACTGTCACACTGAATATTTATACTATTTAATTGTTACTGTATATTTAAAGTAACTCAATAATTAAAATAAAGTGAGATTAATATTGGATTTAATTGAAACCTCTAATTTGTTTTTTTTAGAAATTGTTCTTAAATCTAAACCTAAACAAAAAAAAGTGTTTTTTATCAATGTTTTTCTTTTAAATACTCATTTTAAGATTAGCTGTTAAACACTTAATTTGATTTGACTAGTTGAACATCTCATTAAAATTAAATCTCTTTTTCAAGAGAGACTTGGCCATGAAAGCACAAGATGACTCCACAAGAGTTTAACTATGTTTCTCTGTCACAGATCAAAGCCGGTGGTCAACATCAACACCTCTCTCAGGATAACACCAAATAATGTGGATATCAAGAAGAAACAATGTGATACACAGAAATGGTGAGAAAAGCTAAACCATTAGGTATCCTGTTTTAACATGAATTTCTTTTTACAGTATTTATCTTTCCAAATATTTAAAGTTATTTTGCAGGTCAGGCATGTTTCACTTACACGGCACATCCGTCATCTTTTAACCCCAAACTGGGTGAGTTTGTTTACAGTTTATTTAACTAAAGGTGATTTTCTTACTCATTTAAACCTGCTAAGTGTTTCATGTCTAAAACATCTGTAATAAAATCCTCATAATGATTCGTAATAGAATTGACTAAGAAGCAATCAGGCTATCTGTGTAACATTAAAAAGACAGTTTGACTATTCTGGAGTGTGTTCCTTTGTAAAAGTTATAATTAATTGCCTTCTTAGCTGTTGGAGACGGCTGCTTGAATGAATGCAACTAGAATTACTTTCCAACAGGACTGATAAGCAGAAACAGGACATGTCTGACTGAACCTACGTCCAAATGTTGATGCCACCCAGAAATAGTGCTATCAGCGTTTTATTAACTGTGGTTCAATGAACAGTGACTTTGTGCATCTGCTTCACAGAACTCAGCTATGCTTTTGAGGCTGATTATGACAAGAAAAGCTCACGGCCCCGAGTCACCTTTTCAGGTTCTTCTCAAGGAAAACTAGAGCTTCCTGAACAAGGGAAACAAGTCTGTACCGACAGAACACTTCAACTTGAGGTGCCATTTCAGTATTATAGAAAACTCACTGTTACTTAAAGGAAAATATTATTTTACAGTTGGAAACTGTGGTTTTAGCTTTTGTTTATAGAACTTTGTTGGGGCTCACAATGGCCCAGGAGCCCTGATCACTTGGTAAGTTATGGATCTATCGGGCATTCATTCCAAGTCTGGATAATCATAGTACATCTGACATTTTTCTTTGTTGTCCTCTTGTCCAACATGGACATTAGCAGTTGCTCAGGCTAGCATTAGCATTGGCTCAGGCTAACATTGTTCTGCAGAAGAGTTTCTGTATTGGGATATGCTAATTTAAGGTGGTATTTCTAAGCGTATGACATTAAACCATCTTTCTCAGAACAAATCATGACTCAGCAGCCGTTACAACATAGCTAAATTACATAGGAAATTGGGTCAGAAACAGCACATGTTTTCTGATAAGCTGTATTAGACACCCCAAGCTGTCTGTATTCAACAACATGGGTCAGAAATATAAAAAGCTCTATAGAAATTTTAAAATCCAAAACCATTTTCCAGTTACTGTATATTTTGGGAAATGCAAATAAACCTTCAATAAGTGATTTCCAACAATGACTTATTTCGGCTCAGTGACCAACATTAAGAATAACCCTGCTCTAATTACTCATCGGAGACTGATGTAACATACCAAAAGGGTAAATTTTCACCTATATATTGACCAACACAGTAACCTTTCATCCATAGAACTAAATACACTTTCTATTTGGGCTTCCAAATCCAGAAGGTTCTGCTCAGTGCTTGTTAACATACCATGAAGAAAAGCATTCAAACAGACACTCGGACCCAAGGTCTGCACTCTGCGTAAAAGCCAGACTGCTGAATTCTTTGCTATCTACTTGAAGCTTCTACAGGATTTTACAGTTATAAGTTAAATAATCATATGTGATGAATGAACAAGATGTTTAACCCTCCCACTGTCCTAATGGGTGTGACCCCGCGAGGAAAGTTGACCATTGAGCAGGGTTGATGGTTTATCCCTTGAGGTCCACGTGGCAGGGGTGAGGTGGTGCTCACTCCTCACCCCTGCCACGTGCACCCAAGGGATAAACCATCAACCCTGCTCAATGGTCAACTTTCCTCGCGAGGTCACACCCATTCGGACAGTGGGAAGGTTAAATCAAATGTTTGAATAATCTGTGCTTAAATCAATGAATTTGAAATGAATATTGTTCTTATAATGATCCATTTATATCAAAGATCGGTATGTGTTTGATTTAACAATTTAATCATTGTTTATACTCCTACACATTACAATAAGATACTCATTAAGGTTAATATGCACCTCACAAGAGTTTTAAGGATTCTTATTCACAGTGTTTGGAAATCTTTGTATCTGAGGAGGGCGTGGCTTTCTGAGGGATGTTGGTAAATACTCAGAAACGTGTCAAATTCTGATTGGCCAAACTTGGCCAGAAATCATAACAAAGTAGTTTAATAAAACAAGAATTAATTCCCGATTAATTCAGTTTCCAGCTGACGCCCGATTTGGCCAGATCGGGAGAGAAGCATTTCTTTTCAAACCGTCTTCTTTGACCTTAAGTCAAAAACCTTTCTGTGACGCTACAAGTGATTACAGACACAACAGCTCTTTTCAGAGCTACTTCAACTCTCAGACATCCATCTTGGACACCTAACCTGCAGACCCCGTATTGCATCTCATGGCCAGGGAAGCTGAACTCAGAGGAAGCTACTAATCTCTGAGAATTGTGGTTTTGACGTCCGGCGACCTCACCGCTCGACCGCACCCCTCCGGACCGCCGGGGGCAACTCATACCAGGGTATTGTAAGCCTGCATACTGGTGTCTGATGAGGATTTTAATCAAAACAACACTCAAGTTATAAACAACAACAAATTCCTTTACAGCCCACACTTCACATTTTCTCTCAGATACAAAGCTTCCTACATTTCACACATCACATTAAATCACTCCAGATCCATTACACCACATCTCATTATTCATATCTTGTTATGTATAAATTGTTAGTTTAGGAAAAAGAATTAAATTCATTTTATAAACTATATACCTGACTCTGTCTGAATTAATACGAAGTGTGTTTATTGTCCTTGAAGAAGCAAAGAGCCCTAGAATTTTCTGATAAAACTTTCAAAGATCAATCAGGTTGATATTTCATATTTGTATGGAATATCACATCTTATTGGTCATAATTAACAAATCTTTTCCACTACACTGAAGACTAAAAACTAATGTTATATATTTGTTTGTTTCCAGACAGACATTAAAGACAAACTACAGAGCATCCCCGTCTCTGTCCTTGTGTCTCAGTTGACTTCTAGTGAGACAGCTGGAGCGAGTTCTGATCAGTCTCCTGTTCTCAGCATTTATCACCAAAACCCCACTGTGTCAAAGGTAAGCACAGATCCAGTGAGGCCCTTTATAACCCCTAATCAAATTAGTTTAATTCTTCTTAAAGAAAAACCAAAACAGTTTAATGTGTGGAACAACAGGACCATGAGGGATCACATGATTATGTTGAAAAAACTCCTAAATTAAAGTGGAAACACTTGGGGAACACGTGTTTTACATGTTAATGTAATATTTTCTCATGTGGTTTTTCACATGTAAAGTTAATGTGATTTTAGTTTGTTTTTCATCCAGAAAGTTTGCGAAGCCTGTTTTTTTATGTTGCATGTTAATTTCCCTGTAGCCATGTATTTTCTCTGCAAGAGCAAAACATGCAGTGAACAAAAATGTGTCGGAAAAATGATTAAACTCATTTGTATAAAAGAAATGTAATGAAAATACGTTAAGCTAGATGACATTTTTTACATTTCCGAGACTGTAGTGAAGTAAAAAGTTTTTTTTATTATAATTTATTTTTTCCAGATTACTCTGAGAAACCAGGGTTGTGGCAGTGACAACATCTGCCAGAGTAACCTACAGTTACAATCCCAGTTCTGTTCCAGAACGAAGCAAAACGGTAAAGATGTTTTCACGTCACTGGTCAGGTAAGTAGAAATGTCCAAATGGAAAACCTGGCAAAGTGAATTACATAATTCAACCCACTCTATCCAACCTGTACACATATCTGCTGATCTGTAGAGACAATGGCGTAGCTGTCATCACTCCGTCTGATGATGACGTAGCCTTGGAGATCACTGTGACAAACAGAAACGGTGACGATGCACATCAGAGTTCCTCAGTCATTATGCTTCCAGAAACACTGCACTACTCATCTGTGTACTCTAGTGGAGACCAGGTGAGTACAAGAAAACATGCGATGTGGTACATTTTGTGTCAAATACATAAACTACAGGAGAAACTTCAAAAATGAGAAAAGATCAAGCTAAAGTTCCTTTATTACAGTAAAAGCAAAAGGGGTCCAAAGCAAGTACTGAGTACATAAGCATAATTATACATTTTCAGATGTGTGACATGCCCTTGTTTTTTTATTTTGTATAATACTCAGATTTATTTAATCATTTAATTATAAATGTCAATTTTTGTGCTCAAATCCTCAGGCAGCACAAGTGAGCTGCACAGCCAACGACAAGGGGACACTGATCAGATGTGAGCTGGGAAACCCACTTCAAAGAGATGCTGAGGTGCGAAATAATCATTTCCCTTCATCAGGATACCAACCTTTTTATTGAATGTTTATTCTACATTTTATCTCTAAATCCAGGTTACTTTTTACATCATACTCACAACTTCTGGAATCTCACTGAGTACAAAAGCTGTAAACATCACCATGAAGCTTGAAACGTACGTAGATGAATCAGAATGGAAACTGGACGGTAAATGATTCTGAATCAACATGTTCTTCTGTTCCTGTGATGCAGAACAAGCGTGCAGACCATACAGCCAGTTGAACTGTTCGCCAAAGTGGTTTTTGAGCTGGAGTTGCAAATCCAAGGGTGAATCCTGCATACTTCCACATTCTTGTCATATCTTAATCCTTACTAAAACAGAACTTGTTTGTTTCTTCACCAGGCTCCTCAAGCCTTCTCAAGTCTCACTTGGAGATGTTTTGAAGGGTGAAAGTGCTGTTAACTTGGTGGATGAAATAGGACCAGCAATTCTATATGAATTTAAGGTATGAAAACATTTGTTTCTGTCTTTGCTGGGATATATTTTATTCATGTAGAAAGGAATTTTGTTTTTTGGTTGGGCGACGGCAGCACAGGAGTTAAGAGCTCGCCCTGTAATCTTTGTGGAAATTACGCTGAGCCCTGCTCAGTCTGTCGCTATCGTTGTGTCCTTGGGCAAGACACTTAACCCACCTTGCCTGCTGGTGGTGGTCAGAGGGACCGATGGCGCCTGTGTTTGGCAGTATGTGCGCCCCAGGGCAGCTGTGGCTACAATGTAGCTCATCTCCACTAGGGTGTGAATGTGTGTGTGAATGGGTGAATGACTGATTGTGTTGTAAAGCGCCTTGGGGGGTTCTAGGACTCTAGAAGACGCTATATCAAATACAGGCTATTTACCATTTCAACAGATAACAAACTTGGGCAAACCCCTGAAGTCCTTTGCAAATGTGTCACTAAACATCCACTGGCCAAAGGAGAACTCTGAGGGGAAATGGCTGCTGTACCTGACTCATGTAAGCAGTGAAGGTGTTAAGGCTGTCCCGTGTTCACCTGCAAATGAGGTCAATCCACTCAGACGTGTAAAGGTACATGAAAAAGTTAAAAGTTTATACTTTCAAATTTAAGTGACATTATAATAAACTTCAGATTGGATTGATTTAAGGGTTGGCAGGCTCCTTCAAGGCAAAGACGTGAAGCTAAGCTCGATGCTCTCTCTTTTGTCCCAACAAAAAGAGAATACAAAACTTTGGTAAGAAACCAAATATTATTGATAATCTGGGCATTTTTATTTAGAAGGTTGAAAAACGTAATTTTGCTTGGCCTTCTGTTATTAAAATGCCATTTGATGATGAGACGTTTCACCTGAGTCTCAGGCCTGTTTACTGTTTCAGACATGCTGGGATGGCCTGAGGTGTGTGGAGATGCACTGCCCTCTGCTGGACTTGGACAGTACTGCAAAGATTCTTCTGAATGCACGCCTTTGGAACACAACTTTAGCAGAGGTACTTTAATCACTGAGATCCGAGTGAACCCCCTACAGGTATTGTGCATAACCTCCATCTTCATTCAGGACTACAGCTTGTTGGATTACCTTAACATTGTTTTGGAGGCTTCTTTAAATCTGACCAGTTCTTCTGAGAATATTGGACTCAAACCAGAAAAGACCGTGACTCAGGCAGGTTTCCTTTTCTCTCTTTGAATTCTGCAAACAATTTATTAGGAAACAGTCATTTAACATAATGACAAAAACTGAATTTAACTAATGTTTCTTAACCTGTTGATGTAAAACTATTTTGATTTTGATTTCATTGTCTTTTATCTTACTGTCCACAGTTAAAGTTGACAGTGTTTCTCGAGACAAAAGTCGAAATCCAGACCAAAGCTGCGTGGTGGATAATCTTCCTGACAGTCGTTGCCTTGCTGCTGCTGCTGGCGTTGCTCTGCTACTTTTTGTGGAAGGTAACAACTAATAGAATATAATAAATAATGCAATTTTAAATGGGGTTTTGAGCAGTATGAAACATCAAGTTACATCTAACATATGTTTAGTAACCTGTTTCCTCTTGTCTCAGTAAGTGTTTTAGACTTCTTCTTTTTTCTTTTCAGGGGGACTGCATCCACAACCTTGCTAATAAAAAGTTTTCCAGTTCATAGTCAGCTCCTCTCAAAGGCTAAAAGGCATCAGGATGGATTTCCATGTGTTCATCTGAACCGTTTCATCCTCACTAGTGTGGAGAGGAGCTGGTGCCTATCTCCACGGTTACAGCAATAGGATGTATTTCACTACATAGTTACTATTTACTCAGCCGAGTGAATGAATTGGCCTTTTGTCTTTTCTCAATGACCAAAACTCTAATAAATTGCAGGTAAAAGACAACTTTTAAGTAGTAAACATGTTTTACATCCACTTGAATATTTTCTTGTCCATTGCAAACATCAATTAGGCCTACCTGTTGAAATGGAGGGAAAGTGTTTAAACGAAAACCAGTTACATTACCTTAAACTCAGTGAAATGCAAAAAGTACACAGAAGGAAACAAACTAAAGAAGAAAGAATGTGCAAAAAGTTTTGTAAGTGAAGCCACACCACACTTTAGGTCTTTCTGTGGCACATTGTTTCTTATCAAACATCTTGGCATCAAACACAACTGAAGTGTCATGGGAGCCAGCGGTAATCTTGTTTGGTTCAGGATCACACAAACATGCATTCGAACGGCTGACTGAGCCTCTTCAGTTTTGCTGTCGAACAAAACAAACTCCTGTAGAGCTCTTTGTCTCCACCCTGGACAAAAATGAGACATTTGGACAAATTAAGGTATGCAGGACATTATTAGTAATAGTAGCAGTGGTGTGTTTTAGTGAATTTGACAAAGTGAGGTTTGCTTTGCTTTGTATAATGAGCTCAGGCTTAAAAACACAACATAAATGATCCTTTTACTATCAGAACCAGGACTGGAACACAGAGGCTGCCAGAGTTAACAGTCGTTGCACCCCCTGTGTGACAATGGGACAATGATTTTGAAAACTAAAGGTCAGAATTTTCTTTTTTATTAGTTTGATTTGCTGGCATCGTTGCTGCTTACTGGACCAGCGTAGGTCTTTTAGCATTTGTTTAAGTTTCTGACTCCCTGTCTGGAGGAATATTGTTTGTGACATTGCAGTGTTGTGATGAGTGACATAATGTCTTCATAAAGTTATAAAACAACTCATAGCATTACAGCAATGTATGATAGTATCAGCAGTTTTGAAAAATACAATATATCAATAGAGGTAAGAGGGTGATATTTTTTACATTTAATAAAAAATTACATTAATCCATTTTTATCCGCGTGTCTGGAGTCGAGACGTGGGAACAGCAGCAACCCAGACTTCCCTCTACCCAGCCACTTGGGCCTAGCCTAGTGAACTAGAACAAATTCTTGCTTTGCAAAGAATGGTCTAGGCATGCTCCATTGGAACCTCCGCAGCTCCTACCAGGACTCTGGCTAGCCAATCACAGCTCTCTAGAGGGGTTTCAAACACATAAAGAGCTGTGATTGGTCCCTAATGGTGGGCCAATCATAGTGCTCTATCTGCTTAGTGAACAAATCACAGAGCTTAATCTGCTTTGTGGGCCAATTAGGGCACTCTATATGCCTGGTGGGTGGGATGATGCAACAGAGTGAAACAAGAGTATGTCACATTCATTGTCCAGTGGAATGCGGAGATCATTTGAAAGACAACGGTAGAACCCGCCCCACAACCGAGAGCCGTCAATGGAGCGTTACCAGACTACATAATACATTTATTTAGTCTGGCTTGCCAGGCTAACTTGGGCCAGCTCCTCTGGGGGAATCCCAAGGCTTTCCCTGGCCAGCCAAGAGACATTGTCCCTCCAGAGTGTCCTGGGTCTTCCTTTAGGTTTTCTCTAGGTTGGACGTGCCTCGCCAGGAAGGTGTCCAAGAGGTATCCTGACCAGATGCCCGAGCCACCTCAACTGGTGTCAAGTTTAAACCCCTAGACACCATACACAAAGAAGAAAAGAGACACCAAAAGTCAGAATTCTGTTTTATGCTCGAGGAGAATGGAATAAGGTCCGACCAGCTCAGTCTCCACTGGGCTGGCAGGTCCTCCAAAATCACTCTGCCTTTGAAATCTGAGCGTCCTCTATTTATTACAAGCTGGGATTTCCCTAGTTACACGTCTGATGAGCTGATCTTAAGGGAGGCGGAAATCACAGGTCTCAGTTTTTAGTAATTGTTACAAGTTTCACACAAAGACCGTTCAGTATTACACAAAGAGCTTTCAGTGTCTAATCATATGACGTGCAACAAACAGTTGCACGAGTCAGCAGTTGTCCAAGTCAGCAGATGTCCTTGGGTCACATTAGGTCAGTACCAAGGTTCAGCAGCCTTAAAGTCTCATGAGGAGACTTCAAAACAATACAGCAACTGTCCAGCATAAAATGGTAAAATCTTTAAATTTAATAAAAGCATAGAGCACGATTAAAGAGTACACATGTAATTATCTTAACAACTGGCTCCTCTCAATGTGGAGGAGCAGCGGGTTTACTCAGAGCCCCTCCCAGATGACCAAGCTTCTCACCCCATCTCTAAGGGAAAGCCCAGCCATCCTGCAGAGAAAATTTATTTTTGGCCGCTTGTATCCACAATCTCATTCTTTTGGTCACTACCCAAAGCTCGTCAACAAGACCCAGAGATACTTAAACTTCTCCACTTGAAGCAGGACCTCATCCCTGACCCGGAGAAGGCATTCTAATCTACCCTTTCCAAACACTATAATTTGTAAAAACTGCCATGTTTTTGGTGTAAACTTACTATCATTCTCTGGTGATTATGAGGACTGCAATCACAATCCCACATAGAGCTAACAGCACACCAAGCCCAGTGATGACATGGTCTCGTATTATTCCCAACAACAGACTCAATGAATGAATGAAAAACAGACATTGTGTCAGCACTAATTAAGTAAATTAAATGTATTTGGACTATTAAAAATATTATGTTAAAACAGATCATTTTACACCATCTATTTGTTTTACTATTCAAATATTTGCTCATACAAACCTGTCTCCAATTTAGTTGGTTCACCAAACAAAGTCTCACCAAATACAGCCTCGGCACAATAATAGGTCTCAGCGATCTGTGTTGTTTTGGATGGTCTGTGGCCATATCTTCTTCCTGCTTGGCCATTAAAGATGATATTATTAATGAAAATGAAACATGTGTGAAACTCTGATCCAGACTTGTACCACTGAACTAACCTGAGCACGGATATGAGCTGTGATCGGGCTTCAGCTCAGCTCTTCAGAAACCTACAAGTGACATCAAAGAGTGTTAGCTCAGTATTTTTTCAGTCATTGGGCTCCTGGGACCTTCAGAGCACCAAAATAGTTTGATTTGAGGCTCAAAGAACAGTTTCCGTATGTAAATAAACAGCATTTTACTGCAACTTTAAAGTAGGTTTCAGATTTCCATTTCTACAGAATAACAAGTCATTGTTGTAATGCATGCATCGCTACAATCACCTTTTAGGTCACTGTAGTGGAGTTATGGTTAGAAAAAGTCTTCAGTAATCGTGTGTGTGTGTGTGTGTGTGTGTGTGTGTGTGTGTGTGTGTGTGTGTGTGTGTGTGTGTGTGTGTGTGTGTGTGTGTGTGTGTGTGTGTGTGTGTGTGTGTTGCTATTGTACATGCAAAATAAGATCTGGGGATCTTTACCACATCCTGCATTGCAAGTTAAGTGTCCATCCACTGATACAACTGTCTGCTTCAATACCTTGTTGTTCTTCAGGAACTTCAGACCCTGTCCACACGTAGCCAGGTATCCCACAAAATGAGGATATTTTTCTGAGGGTTGGTCTGTCGTCCACATGAAAGTGAAGATGAACAGCACGACTCTTAAAAACTCTGGCCAAAGTGAAGATTTGCAAATACTCCATTGTCAGGATTTGCTCGTGCATATAAAACCGCGATTTTTCCCAACGTCACTGCTCATGACAAAAATGAGACCTTGGTTTACACTTGATTGCTTGTTTTTTCAAGCTCAATAACTGCTCTATGTGGAAGATCACAGGTGAAAGACACCTTACGGGGACTGCTATAGTCCACCGCTTTGGCCCAATCTCAATACTCGCATTTCCACATTTGCGCCCTTCAATTGCGAGATCCCAACCAGGGGTGCGAGTGCATAAGGTGTCCCGATTCTCAAGTGCGGAAGTTGATCATGGCACTTGTGCACCCTTGTGCTGCACTGAAGTATATTACTCACAATCCATTGCTGCAGGAAAAAACGCTCAAGCGCCTTTTCTGAAAATATGTATTTTCTAATGAAATTAGTTAATTTTAGGATGATTAGTTGATACTGTTTTGGCTGGTGCCACTCATGTTTTAATTTCATTTCATCATCAAGGAGCAACAGGCTGGGCATGTGGTCTCTGTCCTGTTGGCTCCTTAGAGTGCTTTTGTTTTAATCTCTTTTAGCCAATTTGTGTCTTTTATGTGCAGGGGTTTCCCTGATTCGTACTTATGTTGGCTAAGTAGAGTTTATTTTGTTTTACCATTTTAGCTGCCGCTGATTAGTCCAGTTGTGTTTATTAATTTTCCTTGGTGTAAATAAATTTAACTTTTAAACACCCGAGCATGTGTCCTCCTTGTTACCCCAGGCCCCCTAGACGGAGCGTAACAATACTCTGAATGTTTTAGGCAAAGCAGCATGAAAGTTAATTTATTTCAAATAAATGTCTGGTTGTTTGAAAGTTGTTAAAGGTTTTTGAAAATTGTATCACAGCGACCAGCATCCCGGCATGCGTTGCGATCAATGACGCAATGTTTCCTGTCTCAATTCGGCAATTATTCGCACACTTAAACGCACTCGAAGCCTTACAGCACACTTTCTCCAAGTGCACTTTGCTGAAGACCGCAGGGCACATGCGAGTGTTGAGATTGGGCCTTTGTTATTCCACATCCTTGGAATGTTTTTCAGCAAAGACCCAAAAGATTTGGGAAGCTACTGCCAGCTCCAAGCTTGATATGTCTATGAATGTGAGTAACAATACACTGGATTTTCTTTGCTGAAAATAAGGTGGTGTCAATTCAAGTTTTTAGATAAGCTGGGGTGGATATATATACGGTTTTACAAAAACCCGATTCCGTAAATGGCCTCAGTTTACTGATGACCAAAGGCTTGTTGTTGGGGAAGTTTTATGTCTCATTGAACCGGTCATACACACACAGTAAACCAGTGAACTTGTTGCTTTGATGCTTTTATGCAAGAAAATGAAGCATAGTGTGTTGTCATAGTTCTAATTTTAACGTGAGTGGACAAGTTCTCTTCTTCAGCTTAACGTGGATGGAAATGTCATCACTTTTAGGTGTGACAATTTCCCCACACCCAGTGTTGAGTCTTAATAAATGCAACACTCATTAACTCCAATATGGCCAGCAAATTAGCTAAACTTCCTGAGTACATTTACTACCATCACACACATTCAGTGATTAAACTTTTTTATTGTCATTTTAATTTATTAACTTTGGATAAAGGTGTATAAAAATCATCACCCACTGCAAGTGGGTGCAGATTAAAGAGGCTGTTTATGCTTACATCTATGCTGTTAATAAATGTAATTTATGCTAAGTCATCACGCTTTGAAAAAATGGTCAAATGCTATTCACTATGTACACCTATGTTCCATTATACCCACTAAATCCTGTTCAAGGTGATGGGGAACAAGATTCAGTCAGCTATGAACATCTTGCACCCAGGTGGCCAGTCAACACAAAAGCAAGAGTTCACACACATTCATACCTGAGACCCAACATGTGTTTGGACCATGGGAGTTAACAAGATTTCTCAGAAAGGTGCAAATTTGTAACCTAAATGCTGTGAGCTCACAGTGCTAACCACTGTCTACTATGCTGCATTTTTTAAGTATAAAACTTTGAATTTTGATTGTACTAAAAGATTTATACACATTTTTAATTATTTATTTAAAGGAGGACATTGCATACTTATGAACAGTAAAATGACTGTAAATATGCCAGATTATAGCATATATTCATGCATAAAATGCAGTCCTTTGGCAGGTTGATGTTGCTAAAACAAATAAAACAATCAACAACATAGACAAAGATATAAAAAAACAATTAAAAACATGTTGTACAACAAGAACACATACGTGTTAGTTTAAGAATGATGTCAGGCAATTTGTCTCTTATATATATTAATCCTAAATCATATATGACTGCATATTTCAATATCTTTTCAAATCTATAAAAACAGCAGCAACACATGTATTTCTATCCAAATATGATTTAACCTTTTCAATAAAAACAGACAGCTGTCTGTGTTAATTAAAGGAGGATGTGTTTACGTTTTATAAATACTATAAATAAAACCACAAACTTATGATCTGACTTACTTGTAGAAAGTTAAAAAAAACTCAACACATTTTTAAGTTTTATTTTTAATGAATTTCACTTGTTTGAAAACATAAAAACGGCTACAACATGAAAAAGTTGAGCTATTTTTTCACATAGAAGGAATGTTTGAAGAGAAAACAGAGAAAAGATAAAGAACATACCAGAAATAAAACGGAACAGAAGCTGTATGGATTATCTGACTGCCTCACGTCGAAAGTGGATAATTACAACATCATTAGAAATACTGCAAAACACTATTTATTCAAGAAAATACTGTTTATGGTGGAAAGATGTACATGGATTCTACTGTCGCAAGATTTTATTTCAGACTCACAACTGTGATTGTAGTTTTATTCATTCAATTTAAATAAACTCTTTCAAGTTTCAATCAAAACCTTGTTCACATTTAGCAAAAGGACGTGTGTTTTAGCATCTCTGCATTAAAACCAGGAGGAAATAATATGTTCTTTCGAAAAATGTTGGGTTTTGCAGCATTTTTACTTTTCTGTGTGATCTCAGTGCCCTCTGTTCACTTTTAACACCAGATTAACAGACATTTAGTACGGTTTAAAACCGGAAAATGAACAAACAGCTGATTTATTCAGGAGCAGCAACATGGATGACACAGCCCATTATAAGACATAAATTAACCTCACATCAAATGCAATGTTATGCATGGGGGAATGCTCACTGCCAATAAATAGTCCTGCACTAAATTCTACGCGTCTGTTTTGTGTTAGAAAAAATAAGTAATGTGTATTATTTAATATGCTTGTGTGCAACTTGTGTTACCTCCATGCAGAATGAACTCTGCAAGACAAAGACGTTTACCACATCAGCGTTCTGCTCCAACACAACTTCTCTTCTTCATTGTTGATTTTTTTTTTCAGTAAAACACACATAAGACATTAAAATCCAGAGATGGTGTGTTCATGTAGAAAGGCTCACAATGAAAAACATCCTGATGTCTTCTAAAAAAGAAGAACTCGGAGCTTGAACTTGAAAGGAGAACATGTAAACCGTCATAAAACACATTCACACGTTTCATTTCTGACTGAGTCTGATTAAACCAGAGAAAACACACTTTTCCTTAATTTAGTGTTGCAACAATGTACTAAAAATGGCTGCTTTAGGTTTAGGAAACTAAATTCATCACAAAGAGTTTGTACTTTTGTCTTAGAAAACAAAAATTAAACATTTGCTCTTAAACTCATAAAAATAAGGGAATATATTAAAAATAAATAAAAATATAAATATGTTACATACAAGCAACCCACATGGGTTTAGGCCTTTACATTCAAAATCAGCTCATTGTTTGGTTTTAATAGTCAAACTTGTGTCTTTTTTACTTTTTAAACTTTACTTCCAAACGAAGTACACCGTCTCTAAAACAAGATGACAAAAAAAAAAACACAATCAAACAGCAAACAAAAATGGATGAAGCTATCAGATGTTCCTAAATGGAATCATCTGGTGGCCGAAACAACACAATAAAAACCAACACGACTAATCTCTACTTCACAGATCAGACTAGCCACCGTCTCAATCCCGCAAACAAGCCTCTAATTTATTTATTTTTTAAAACTATTCTTTCAGCTCTTAGCACAACATTCCACATCAAGCTCCAATAGGTCAAAATCTCAGAAATGGCACTTCAGTAACAGCTGTACTTATCAGGTTGTATTATTACTCATCAGTGTTAGTTAGTGGGAGGTGGGATTTTGATTTGATTTATTTAGTGCAGTAAAAAGGTTTTTGATTATTGCTAAATTAGCCTGTTTAACTTTTTTTGCTGGTGCATCCAAATGGAATGGCTTATTTAGTTTTTTCTTACATTTTGTGCTTAGGACGGCAGCCTGGCAGAAAGTTCCCTCAACCTCCAGATTGTAAAGAGCAGCTATCTCCACATGGGGGCGACAGTGGTCTCAAAAGGCAAAAACAACAACAGAACCGGGGTGAAGGTGTTCAGATTGGCTGCAGATCGTACCCGCCCGTTGTTTTTGTTCCATTTGGACCCGTTTCTGTCCCGGCCTCGGGGAGGTTTTGCAGGACTGGAGACGGGGTTGAGTGGAGATTTGCTGTAGGGTGGGGAATAAGGCCCATAACCTGGCCAGTCATCGCTGTACCTTTCCCCGTGGTCCCCTCCTCCTGAGCCACTGCCCTCCTCACCTGAAACAAGAGAAGAGATCAGCTGTATTTTAGGCTCCTTCTTAGATTCATATAGCCTAGTGAACTAGACCAAATTCTTGCTTTGCAAAGTTTGGTCTAGGCATGCTCCATTGGAACCACCGTAGCTCCTACCAGGACTCTGGCTGGCCAATCACAACTCTCTAGAGGGGTTTCAAACACATAAAGAGCTGTGAATGGTCCATAATGGTGGGCCAATCATAGTGCTCTATCTGCTTAGTGAACAAATCACAGAGCTTTATCGCTTTGTGGGCCAATCAGGGCACTCTATGTGCCTGGTGGGTGGGATGATGCAACAGAGTGAAACAAGAGTATGTCACATTCATTGTCCAGTGGAATGCGTAGATCATTTGAAAGACAACGGTAGAACCCGCCCCACAACCGAGAGCCGTCAATGGAGCGTGGCCAGACTAAATAATACATTTATTTAGTCTGGCTTGCCAGGCTAAGATTCATACTCATGTTAATGTAAACTCACTGTCCATGAAGTCCACGTCCTGTCCATTGAAAGCGTGTCTCAGCTTGTTGGTCACCACCCTCAGTTCCATGATCAGCTGTCTGATCCTCACATCGGGACGGGTGATGTCCACCTCCACCTCTGGGTTGTTGATCTGGCTGAGGAGCCCGTCACCCGTCACATCTGGGAGGTACCTGAACCAGAGCACAGAGCAGAGATACTAAAGACTTTTTAACACTTTTGCTTTCAAACTGGTTTCAGTAGCTCTTTAACCAGAAACTTCAGCAGCTTCACACTGGACAGCACTCTGCAGCCCTTTGCTGACCAGAAACGGCACGATAAAAGTTGGTGGTTTGGGGCATCACTGGTGGGAGGTCTTTTCCTGCTCTATGACTTTACTGTGCCAGCAGCTCATATAAAGGCTAAAAGTTAGCTTTTCCAGTTAGCCCACTGTCAATAAAACTGCATGAAGGAGGAGAAGAGGTTTGTTTTTTGTTGGCTTCATGACGGAGCCTGGAAATAAAAGGCTCCTTCCGTCTTTGGAGGTGAAGCAAATAAGGTGTAAACTAGACAAACAAGAGTGCAGCCTACCCTGTTTCAGCTTCAACCATCTAAAAGAGAAGAAAGCAAAGTCCTACTTCTTTATTTGTTTCTGGATTGCAATTAATCCTATGTTCATCAAAATACGACACGTCTGACGACGCCGTTATCTGCTAAGCCAGCCAAGCTACAGCAGGCTGCAGAAGGATTATTAGAATAGAATAGAATAGAACAGAATAGAATAGAATAGAATAGACTTTATTGATCCCACAGTGGGGAAATTCACTTGTTACAGCAGCAACAACACTTAAGAGAATAATTTGAAGAAAAATTGATAATGATATTGCACAAGTATTGAACACATACTGAGTATTGCATTGGTGTTATTGTGTAACAGGGTAATGCCAGTACAGCTTAAACAGAGGAGTTATACACTCTTACTGCAGAGGGGATGAATGACCTACAGTAGTGTTCTGTTTTACATCTGGGATGTCTCAGTCTGCCTCTGAAGGAGCTGACCATGATCTCCACAGTGGAATGCAGTGGGTGGGAGGTTTTTTAATATGGAGGTCATCTTCCCCAGCCTCCTCCTTTCACATGTCTCTTCAAATGTATCCAGTGGGCAGCCCACAACCAAGCTAGCTTTGTGAACTAGCTTGTTCAGTCTCTTCCTATCTCGGTCAGAGCTGCCTGCACCCCAACAGATCACAGCAGAGTGGATAACAGAGCCAACCACAGAGTGATAAAAGGATTTTAACAGCTGGGAATTAACTCCAAAGGACCTCAGCCTCCTCAGGAGGTGGAGGCGGCTTTGGTCCTTCTTATACAGAGCATCTGTGTTGTTGGACCAGTGCAGTTTATTTGGGGCCATTGTAATTCCACTTTCTGTCAGTAGGAGAGAGAAGCAGAAAACTTACGCTTTAACTTTTGTCTCTGTGAGGTTCATAAATGTTTTAAAGTGGAAGCAGCCATCTCAGTGTTTAATAGGAAGACTTCCATCTCAAGGGTGACAGTATAAACTGCTGAAGTACGCTTCTTTTGAACATCTGAACTTTTCTTTTGATGGATTATTTTGACATTCATGAATTTCAGAAAATCTGTTTTTCATAATTGTGATGCCTTAAAGTTCATGTTTGTCACATTTAATGGGATTTGTAGCCAAATAAATGTCTACTTTTCATTGGGAATTTGGACTTGCAGAAGGTCATGTTTAAATCAGCCTTTATAATACTGGAATCATTTCAGAATAGTCTACATCCACAGAGGCTACCAGTTCTCTGTTCTAAAGTAATTTTAAATCCTTTTTTAAAGTTAGTTATGGAGGTGGCTCAATGTTCTGTAAATTTTCAAAACATGAGCAAAAGGGAACGCACTACAAACTAAAACAACATCTGTATTATTTTGCCAACAAGCTACCAGCAAACACACAGAGAACTGAACCATTCTGCCAAAACGTGTAAATTCAGAAATCCCACAAATAGACAAGATGACAACAGAAGTGTTTCCAAGATGAGAAGAAATGTGACTCATCACACTGGGACTCGCTGCTTTTTATTTTAGGCCTTCTGAGCACCGTTTGATATGATCAACTATGAGCTGAAATATGTTTCCCAATATTTTAGGGCCCCCTTTTCTGTCACTGGCTCAAATCATATGTTTTATATCTTGTACTGACAGTAAATGTGATCCTGGTTCTCCCATGGATCGGCGTGAAGCTGCACAGAACTTTCTGCTATATTAATAAGATTCAAAACCCGGGAAATGAAGAACTCAGTTTAACAAGTCCTGAAAGAATTTACTTCAACCTCATCCGTGTGCCAACAACGGCTGCAGGGTGTGTGTGTGTGTGTGTGTGTGTGTGTGTGTGTGTGTGTGTGTGTGTGTGTGTGTGTGTGTGTGTGTGTGTGTGTGTGTGTGTGTGTGTGTGTGTGTGTGTGTGTGTGTGTGTGTGTGTGTGTGTGTGTGTGTGTGTGTGTGTGTGTGTGTGTGTGTGTGTGTGTTTGACTCAAACTGATGATGTTCTGATTTGCAATGATCCATTTATGTATTTCAATGTGCAGCAGTGAATGGAGGTCTTCACTTTCTGGGTGTTTCACATTTTACCAGCTTTTTAAATTTGTCTTACAGGATTTATTTATTTGGCCGTAATCTGAAATCCGAGAACTGTTAACCTGATAAGACACCAACAGACTTGCCTTTTCATTTTCATCCTTTCTCACACAAAGACCCTGGTCGTGTTCCAGCTCTGGTACACCATGCTGGCCTCACACAGAGAACCTGTGGGGAACGCTAGTGGCCAAATTAAATAAACCTACTTCCATCTGTTGCGTCCTTCCACCTCTGCACCATTTATTTCCTCATTCAAGCTTCCTCCGCCTGTTCCTAAACGCCCCCCTCCAGCCCCTTTGCTCTGATCTCACCCACCTCCCGCGGGTCTGTCCATTCCAGCAGCGGTTCTCGTTAGTGACGTCGGCTGCCATCCTCTCGTCGTTGCAGATGGTGTGTGGGAGGGACACCCAGAAGCCTCGCATGGGCCGCAGTCGCTCCTTCAGCTCGGTAACCTGAGTGGAGGTGGAAGGGAGATGTTTATGAGTCAGACCTGGTTCTGAAGTCTCCCAGTGTGTGTGTGTGTGTGTGTGTGTGTGTGTGTGTGTGTGTGTGTGTGTGTGTGTGTGCGTGCGTGCGTGCGTGTGTGTGTGTGTGTGTGTGTGGGTGCACGCATGAAAATGACTGCTTCCTGTTCACTCCTGAAATCCACTCTATCTAAGAGATATAAATAACTTCATGCTGCTCCTCCTCTACCTGTGTACTGTATTAAAAATTTTTTTAGCTTTGGTCATCGTGTAAGTGGTCAAGAGTGGACTATCTAAGTCCTCATTTTCTGCTTTGGTGGTTTTGTCCTCACCAAACATGGATGTAGTTTTGACATTCTTTATTCTTCCCCTAGCTGACATCTTTCAATCTTTCCCAGACATCTCCTACCACATCTACGCTGATGATATACAGCTCTATATGTCCTTTATGCCACACCAGTTGGACAGGCTGGCCACCCTTGTACTCTGCCTGACCCAGATCAGTAACTGGCTGTCCAGCAACTTTCTTGTCCTCAATACTAACAAGACAGAGACCCTGATCGCTGCACCCCCGGAACTTCAGCCAAAAATCGAGCAAGAAATTGCCTCTTTTTGCCCATCAGCCAAGGCCAACATTAGAAACCTAGGAGTTATTTTTGATCCAGCTTTAAGTTTAGACTCACATGTCAAAACCATCTCCCGCTCTTGTTTCTTTCAACTGAGAAACATTTCAAAAGTCCGTAAACTGGTTTCTACTGCAGATCTGGAAAAAATCATCCATGCCTTTGTGTCATCACGCTTAGCCTATTGCAACGCTCTTTTTACTGGTCTCAGCAAAACCTCCCTCTCACGCCTTCAAGCCATCCAAAATGCAGCAGCCAGACTCCCAACCAAATCCAGCAGACGAGCTCACATCGCTCCAGTTTTACAGTCCCTCCACTCAGGGCCAGATTAAGACTTTGTTGTACCCTGGGCAACAATATTAAAGGGCCCCATCATCATGACCCAAGGCTCACCATAATATGGTCACATACAGAATATTTTACTGTAATATGCAGTAAATATACTCAATACTTGAATGCCTGATGTCACGTAACCCGCTCAGGGTAACCTTTGACCCACCTTGTGTGGACTGACCAATGAGGAGAGGGTCTTAACTTGAGGCCCTCTCTTCATTGGTCAGTCTGCAAGAGACTGACTCTCAACTGACGTTCAAAGCCATAGGCAGCGAACAGTCTCTGTGCAGCGCAAAAGCCCGGGTGGACAGTTTGTTTAATATAGAGTCACCATATTTCCATTTCCAAACAAGAGGACAGGGGATCTGTGCCTATGACGTCACACTATGGCAACGCCACACAAACCATGTTGGGACCCATTTTTTTTGTAAGAACTACATTAATATCAGATTCTGCCAATAAAAGGGCTCTAAAACAATAAATACTTAGCATATTTACTGCAAAATCTCATTTTTCTGCTCTAGTGCTGCAACAAGGTTTTATTAATAATAAATTACTATACCTTTTGTTTTACTACAGCATCGGTAAGCTTCCTGTGCACAGATTATTAAGGATGCTTGTTTCAGCTGTGAGATTAGACGATAGGATAAATGAAAAAATAAGTTGTCACACTGGAAACTTTCAGAGAATCCACAAATAGTGGCTTTCAAATGGTTTTGTTACTTTTTGCAAGTTTAGAAAAGCAGCAGATGAGACAGCATGTCTGATAATTTAGTTTTTCATCTGATAATATTAGAACATGTCAGTAATATCTGAGGGGCTTTTATAAACACTGTATAACTAACACTCCTGGAGAGGGTATGGATTACACAGAGGCTTCTGGGGAGCCCAGCAATGGGGGTTGGGTGGTGGTGGTGGTGGTGGTGGTGTGTGTGTGTGTGTGTGTGTGGGGGGGGGGGGGGGTCATTTCGCCTTGGCCCCCAAAATGTCTTGAAACGGCCCTGGGTGAGTTTTGAAGGTGATCTGAATTGTATCAGATGTATAAATATTACAGGTGTATAACTTATTGTTTAATACAGGTAAAAACGTGTAGTGGAGATAAATCTACGTACATTTTACTTTTCAACACTTTGTTTTGTTTTCTTGTTTTTATTTAACTATTTTCCTGTCCTGTCTGTCTCTCATCTTCCTGCATCTCCTCTAAACTCTCCAGAAAAACTACTGCCTGGATTCTTACTTTTTCACCTCATCAGTTACTTTGGAGCAGATCAAAGGGATCTCCTGACCGCAAAGCGGAGAGCGCATTTCGATGATGCGTCAGTGAGGTGAAATCACCGCAGCACAGGTGAAGCGCTCCGCAGTGGCAGAGCGCTTCAGGCACAAATAAGACAGAAAGTAGAGAACATGTGCGGACATGAACGATCGTGTGTTAATTATAGTTTTTTGGTTGCGCCACTTTGAGAATGGACCGTGCGCTGGACGCAGCCGCCTGGAGCGCTGAACACTGATCATCGCTCTGCCGCTCTCTGCTGAAAAGAATCCATGAATGATAATATAGTAATATAGGTAGAAAACTTTTTTCCGGCTCCCCTGGATGTGTAGGATATACAGCACCCCCATCCCTGCTCCTGGATGAAAAGCCGGACATTTTCATCAATACAAGAACCCGGACATCCCGGACAGAGTGAAAAGCGGACATGTCTGGGGAAAACAGGACGTACGGTCACCATAGTCCTCATAAAGCGGGAGACAGTAATTTCCTTGTGCCCTTGCTGCCCTGGGCCCTTTAGAGTTTGTGGGCCCTGGGCAATTGCCCAGTTGCCCATATGGTTAATCCGGCCTTGCCTCCACTGGCACCCGGTAGAATATAGAATTCAGTTTAAAGTTTTAGTCCTGACCTATAGAGCTCTTAACAACCAGGCTCCAAGCTACCTATCTGAGCTTTTAACCCCACACACCACCTCTCGGAACCTTAGATCCACATCTGAAAACCTCCTGGCTGTTTCTCGAACCAGACTGAAAACCAAAGGGGACAGGGCTTTTCAGACTATTGCACCCAGACTTTGGAACAGTCTGCCTTCAAATCTCCGTCTCTCTAACACTGTAGAGGTCTTTAAAAATCATCTAAAAACTCACCTTTTCATCCAGGCGTTCCCTCCCTAAATGTTCAAAAATATGGCTTTGTTCTTGTTCACACCGTCACTTTGTTTATACTCATGATTTAATTTACTATTTTATCACTGCTATTGTTTTTCTGATGTTTTTATTGGTTAGAGGTATTTGCCCTGATCTTTATCATGTTGTACAGCGCTTTGTGATTTATATCTGTGAAAGGTGCTATATAAATAAACTTTTACTTACTTACTTACTTACTTACTGTAGAAGTGTGTGTGTGTGTGTGGGGGGGGGGGGGGCATAACTAGCATGACCTAGGGGGGTCTTTACAGTAAGTATACAAGAAATATGCATAAAACAACAGCCTAGAGGCTCTTTTATACAATGTCAGGTACACAGGTGGCAGTAAAAAAAACTAATACTTAAAATTCGGCTTTGTTTTTCACCTTGTTAGTCATTTTCATTCCTACTCATATGGGCCATTCCCATCTGTACCTGGTCGGCCCAGCCCGGATAGCTCCAGTCGGCCCCAGCCTGGCCCGGTTGATTCCACACATCCTTGCTTAGGTATGCAAGGAATGCAGTCAGATACATTTTCAGCTTCTAGGTAATCAGCATAATAATGAATGATAATGAATTGAGCATGCCTTAAGCCCATGTGGGCTGATTCGACCCACCAGTCAGAGGCTTGCTGTAATGGAAGGTGTGAATTTGCGAGTAAGGTCTAGCTGCGGACGTAGCCCTGGCCAAACACGCCCCTATGTACAAAACACGCGTGCATGTACGAAGACGAGAACTCGCATGCGTGTAGCAAGAGATGGAAATGACGGTTCAGGTAAAGACAGATTTATATTTTTACAACTTGTGAAGATTTTATACTAGAAATTTGAACGTTAGTTTGATAGATAGCGCATTCGTAATTTTTTTCTGAAACACTTTTATATAAAATTAAGCATTATTGGCAGTGGGGGAAGACGTCATGGACGCAAATTTTTTTAATATAATTTTTAATGGGCTACATGCAAGCCTTTTGGCCAAAATAAACATAACAATAGGCTGTTTATTTGACCGTTTATGACTCCTCATCTAATAAGCAGCAAACTCACGACGGCAATGTGGTAGCCCGGAGGTATTCTACAAACACAAGAGCAGTGCTAATGCCTATATGCATTGTTTTCCCATTGTTTATGACAGCCTCTTGTTTTCACATTGTTTATGACAGCCTCTTGTTTTCACATTGTTTATGACAGCCTCTAGGTGTAAATGTCATTTTTACTAATTGCTATTTATCTTTGTCTCATTAGTGAGAGGCAGCTGATGTCCTAATGCCATGGAACTGCTCATATACTCGGGAGAGAAATTCAGAAAAGCTCTGGACTCATCTGCTGTAGCATTGTGTGGACATTTATTTATTTATTTATTTATTTTGGGAAGGTATTTGTAAGGCCAATAAAAGCTGTTGCTGGGTGTTTCATTTGTCAGAACTTTTTTTCTAAAGCCAAACTTTTCTGCTTTTGTGTTTACAGTATATTTTTTAAAGATTAGTGCATGGTCAATATCAGTTTACTAGTCTTGTGAATTGTATACTTAATGCAAAATATTTTAGTAATTTCTAAATCAATACATTTTGTGTCAAAGGGCCAGCAATTATTCCTGTTAACAGAATACATGAAATGCATATATACACATGTAAATATGCCTAAAAATTACACATCAGCAGCTTTTCACTGTAAAGAAGCAATAAAAAATCACAAATAGTAACATAAATATTAACTACTCACTCGTATGAACTTAGACCCACTACTGCTGTAGGAGGCGTGCTCCCAAAAATGGAGGCCAGTGGGCTTAAGGGGTTAATTAAAACGATTACCACTAATTACTTTTTCTGATATTTTATTTTATTGCATTTAAAATAAACACTTGCACATACACTACTCACCTGCTAACTTCAGTAAGCATAGGTATGTTGTGCCTATTGTCCAGCAACTGATTATTTGTTGGTGGTATCTGTGTTTTATAATCTCACTGGGGATGGCCAAAAAAATCCATGCATTCATATTTAAACCTGGAGTCCTGTCTGTTTAATTACATTATTACTATTTCTTTATTTATTTTCTTTCAATTGTGTTGTTCGCTGGGAGGGCCGCCGTTATTGAGCTCGGGGGTAGCTCAACAGGGGGGCGTGTTTTGTCGGGGTGGGGGGAGGGGGTGTTGGCCGGGGGCGAAGGGGGTGTGCAGGGGGCGTGTTTGGCCGGGGGCGTGTTTGGCCGGGGCTACGTCCGCAGCTAGGTAATATTGGAATTTGCTGTCAGCAGTGGGTGTGTTGGCCCTGGTCAGCCTGAAGCAGACCACCTCAGAAAGAGGGCTGAAAAACAGTCTTGTTGCACCCTGAAAAAAGGCTGGCCACCAAGATATGTAATCAAGCTATGCTATCCAGGCCGGGCCGACCAGGTACAGATGGGAATGGCCCAATTGTTACCATTTAACACTTATTTTTGAATATCTGATCAATAGTTACATCAGATTCTAGCCGAACTTCTGAAATATTTTGACTCTAGTTAAGCTCAAGAGTTATATAATTGGATGGATTATCCCAGACTAGTAAATGTGAAAATTAAATCAAATAATTTCAAATGTTTGGACCACCAGCACCACCTAGTGGTGGTTGTGTATAATTGACTGTAATATCAGGTGGAAACTAATAAAAAATATTCATAAATTAAAGCAAGTAATCATCAACTTTATTTGAAATGACTGCAATAGAGAGGCATCTCTCATTTTAAGGCAGTTTTATGGAAGAAAATCAAACTTTTGATTAAAAAAAAAAGAAATGTGAACATGCACCACAGAAGGGTTAACTATTAACATTTCTACATAATCAACTCATCCAAACCTTCCAAACAGGTGTCTTTGATCACTGGCAGAGATAAATTCCTGGCAGAGATTTTTATTTTGTCTATTTAATATAGCGTAATGTTGTCTTTGGACAGTAAAAAGTGCATGGGACAAAAATTGACTTTGAAGAACTATGTCCATGTCAGCAACTGAAACCAGAATATAATATTGTCTGAATATAAAGATTAAGTTCATCATTTTAATGCTTAAGGATAAATCCAATAATGTGTGTTAATAAATTAACCTGAAGTAACTCAAATGTTTCCTCACTAAGTGGGGAAAGTATCTCAGACAGTAAGCACCGGTAGCAGCAGCTGTTCACTTTATCGACTCCGTACAAATGTTTAGTTGGTGAATAGAATAGAATAGAATAGAATAGAATAGAATAGAATAGAATAGAATAGACCTTTATAATTCCACAAAGGAAAAATGTAAGTGTTTCACATCTCTCATAGCAAAAGGACCATAGGTGAAGGAGACACTAAATAGCTCCATACAAACAAACAGAATTTTGTAAGTACAGAAAACATATAAAATGTACAGATATGTGTATATGGGTGTGGGGTGTGTGAGGTGAATGGAGATTTGACCCTTCAGGGTTTGTTTTGTCCTCACCAGTCGGTCCAGGTTGGTGCCTGCAGCAGTGGTGGGTTTCTCCTCAGCTGTGTAGGTGCGGAAGGGCCTCCGGCTGTCTCCTGATTCTTTGGGTGATCGTTTGGACCGGGCCGGGGCAGGCCTGGGGTTTCCACACCCTTGGAAGACCTGAAGTAGATCAAGTAGAGATAACATTTTAGATTTTTAACAGGTTACCGGAAATTTTAAAGTTTTTATAGTCTTAATCTGAAGCTTTCTGGGTTTTTTATAGCACATATGCTGCTTCAGTCTCCCTTTAAACCTTTTGGTTTCATTTTGCTATAATCTGAGTCACTTTCATGGCTTAGATTTTCTATTTTGCAGTTTGAAAATGGAATATTTATGACGAATGTCTTCACCCTCAAACAGCAACAGGTGCTTTGTAGCAAATGTTCTTTTAGTAATGGTTTTCTGCTTTCATCTTTTATTTTGTTTAACCTTTAGCCTTTTTTTTGATGTCTGAAGGAACCTTTGGATCCAATGGCAGGAAGACATCCTGAGACCAAAGCCTGAAGCCACCTGATCATGCTTTTGAGAATGCAGCCAGTAGCAGATCTAAAGACTTTTATTTAAGGTGGCAAAGGGCCGTCTGCATGTCCACCGTTACGAGTTTGTATAAAAACACACTTTAACATTTTTTTTTCTTGGTTTACTTCCAAACTTCTGTCATGAGATATATCATCACACAGATATAAAAACTTTGATTTATAAATTCATTTGGTTTAAGATATTAAGATAAAGCAAAATGATTTAAAAAAAAAAAGAAAATAAATTAAAGGATTTGAATTCATCTTTAGGGAGCTTTATCAGTTTGAATCAGCAACCAGTGAAAAATAAAAAAATAAAGATTACGACAGATTTGCTACAGCAACAATAGGATGTAGTGTAATTGTTATTTAAAAAATAACCGGTTGAATAATAAAAAAAAAAATGTCCAGTCAAAGATTGAAGTTCTTCTTCTTGGCTGAATGAAATAGAAACCTCTTTTACTCTCATCACATCTGGTGGAAGCAGCTTAATACTGGGGCTGTTATGTTCTCTGTCATTTTGCCACCGTGCATTAGGAAGATTGGAATTAAAATATAATCAAGATTACAGCTCTGGATTACCGAGAACACAGGATGATGACTCTTATGTCCTCTCAGAGGTTCTGTTGTTCAAATGTTCCATTTTCAAATTCGGTCAAAGCAACAATGGACGGTTTTAATTTCCTTTTCCTGTAATCAGCTGGTGATGCTCCCCTGCTTACCCTACTGGAGATGCTGACGCTGTTTTCCTGCATGTGCATGATGGCCTCGGACACTTTAACAGAGATGGAGTCCACGGCCAGCTCGAAGTTAAAAGGGCCCTCGAGCTTCTCAGAAACGAGGTACAGAGCGTCTGAAGGGAAGCAGAGCAAAGGTTTCTTACATGTTTTTATTGTGAGGCTCTTCTTTGTAAGAGCCAAATTAATGTGAAGACAATAGCTCGCTGCTATAACCGGCTAACCAGCCTCAGGTGGATTTCCTGGAATCATTTTTAAAACAGCGTGAAAAAAAAGAGTTTATTGCAAGTGCGGTGATGAAAGGGAAGCTTCAGAGTCAGGAGAAAAAATGAAAAGAACATGTAAGTTTGATGAAAGGAGGAGGAGAACATGAGCAGGCAGATTGGTTGTGATGGGGCAAAGAGGCATAAATGATTAATGAAGGAGGAGAAGAAAGAGGGAATAAATGAGTGACAAGGGTGCAATAACATACGTCTAGTTTTAGTTATGTCCACTTTAAATCTGCTCATGACTGAGAAAGCTGCTAAAAGTGATTCAGGTAAGAAGATTTTTGTGCAGAGGGATCAGAAATGATTCAAACAAGCAAAAAGAAGGCTGGAGCACTTAAAAGTGACGAAAAATTTAATAGGTGCAAGCACCAAAAAAACCTAGTGTTTCAACAGCTGCCGGTGTCTTCGTCAGAGTAAGCTCCGCTCCGGCACGAACTCCGCAGCAAAAACGGTCCCGTTGTAGTCAATCAGAGCAATTCCACTACTGCGGCAGTGCGGCGCAGTGCACCGCCCTCTGTTCCGGCGTCCGGAAAAAATAGAATCGATCCTATTTTTGCTGGACGCCGGAGCACCTCCGCAGTAAATGGACAGAAATCACAACGGCCCAACAGGAAAAGGAGCGAGCACATCTTCCGTTTTTCACAATAAATGGATAAACAAAAGGCGTTTTTTGTTTCATATGCACAGGTTTAACAACTGTTAACAACTATCAGTGGCAGCTGAAGTTTAAATGCACAAAAGTAAGCCATAAATACAGTTTCTACTATCAAAGTAGTCACACTTTGTTGATCCAAACATTGCTGATCTCTCAACACAAATGATGGGCAGATTAAACAGTTCACTTCGATGCTTCTCCCACACAATGGGTGTTTGGATCTAACTTCTGCGTTTATTGCTCGGACTGTATCGCAAGATCTCAAAAATCCCGCGCATGCTTGTTTGCCCCCCTCAGGTCTCCGCACCGGAGCGGAGCCGTTGTAGAGCGGGTACCAGTAAAAATTGAGTTCGGAAGCGAGCGGCTGCGGAAGGCGGGGGCGGAGCGGAGCGGAGGTAGTGGAATTTGGGGGTAACATCAGCACAACTTGTCAGGCTCAATATATACAGGTGCACTTAATCAGGAAGTGATCCCTATTGGACAAATACTCTCGGGAAGGAGGAGCAAGTGTACACAAGTAAAAGATAAATGTAGTGAATCTTAAAATCTATCATTTACATTTCATCTGATAACACATATTGTATTTACTGAAAAGGAAATGAAAGAAAACATGACATGTGCTCCAGCCTTCTTTTTGTTTTTTTGCATCATTGCTCTTTATGCGCAGAGGATCTTTGAAGTGAAGGGATCAAAAATGATTGAGAGAGTGTTAAGTAATCTCTCCCACCTAGAAACCTAAAATATGGCTGCAAAGCAGTCCAGCAGCTTGGTCTTATTATGCTGAAAGCATGGCTGTGTGCACCAGCAACCTCTGGTACAATGAACCAAAGCTCTTCAAATGACAGCCATAGATCAAACTAAATGTAGAAACTAAAAGATTTTGGCTTTACTGCGCGTTTTGTTCCAAAAACCTCTAACACTAACTTTTCCTAAAACCCACCAATGAAATTGTTCCATTCAGTGTCCAGGTCAGCCTGATTGGCTAAGCAGCCCTTCATCACGTTAAGGCACAGCAAGTGGCAGGGCCGTAGGGAGGGAACGCCTCGACACAGGGAGCAGTACCACTGACGCATCAGGCCTCGCACACACTCTGAATCTGCTGTCAGCTGAAAACAAAGCAGCACAAAAGGAAGAATAAATAAAAGGACTCAGCTGTGCTAATATTCCTGCTAGTGAACAGCTTTCTCTACAGGCCGTTACCCTGTGATGCTTAAGTACTCTGTAATTTAGCGTTCTGCTTTTACTTGAGGCAGCAGAAAAACACCCACTGGGATCACAGGTATTCTTTTTCTACATGAGGGGATGTTAAATAGGAGTCACTGACCTTTGAGGCCTTGTTCACAATATCCCGGCCGGTAGCCAAGCCCTGAGAGAGCGCCCGGGCAGCGATGAACGCCCTCAATACCTTAATATAAAACCATCGATTACTGAATACAATGAGTCATAGATCACAACCCACGCTCCTCTGTTATAAGACAAGTACAAAACTTTTGTGCTGCTGATATTTTGGATTGTAACATTCACCCACTTGTGCTCGAAGTTTGCGAGGCACATCTCCAAAGGGCTGCAGCTGTTCAACGTGTTTACTAACACACTCCAGGTAGTCCTCGCTGAACTGATACTGGGGGTTGATCAAGGAGAAGACTCGCTCCACCAGTCTGGACCAGAAATCTGAAAGGACCTCTGCCAGACTCACGCTGCCCCCTGTGGACAGTTATTGTAATACACTGTGAACGTCTATGAAAGCACTTCGGTGTGAGGTGTGAAGACAATAATAAAGACACAGTGTTGAGCTCAGTGTCAAAATGATGAGAACAAAGTCCAATTATTATTTCAAGAATAAAGATAAAAGTTTAAAAATGCTATTTCAGAAAGAGCTGAAGGAAGGAACCCTCATTGTTCTTGTCCCAGGAGCTGTCTTTTAGCTACTTCTGCACACTAAGCATCTACAAAACATCTGAAGATTATAAGAACAGTTTGAGTTTGATCAGAAAAATAATAATAAACTACTTTATAGGCTCCAGATGTTTTAGGTGTGCGTTTCAGACTCTTATTGTGAAGGATCAAAGGAAATGTTTTGAGTTCCACTGCAGCCAGAGACAAAAGATTTGACCTTATACTTAATAAAATGGACTTTTCTAGTTTATTCAGTAAAAGCCCACAGAGAACGCTACATTTGTATAATCTTACAAACACAGTCCAGTGTACTTTAGACTTTCCCCATAGACATTTGAATCTTTTTCATGACATTTTAACTTTAATCTCAATATGTCTGCCCTGTTTTTTCCCTCTCACTGGCACCCACACTCTTTGGTAACAATCCAACTGATGAAGACAATGTATGCATTTTCCAGATTTATCATGCAAAAACAAATTAAGAAAAAGTACTCTTGCTAATTTTACTTCTTTTTTCATTTGTTTGTTTGGCGTCACAAATTGCAGGCCGTCGAGCTTTAATGGGCATCATGTGAGATTGATGTAAAACAGCCTGGGAAAAGCTCGGTCACATCTTGTGACTGAAATGAGACACAAACGCTGACAAACGGAAAAATTCTCCAAATAAATCAAATTGAATAAGGCTTGATTTAACCATGGCTCACCATATGATAAACAAAGAGATTCTGAATTAAGCGTACAAATGTCATAATATTTAGCTTTTCTCTGATTTGTATGCTGCATGCTGAACAGAAACAGCATAATGTGGCGTGCTGTCTGCTTGGGTTCTCGTCACTGTCCGCACAGAACGAGCCCGCTGCAGTACAATCTGCAGTCTACGATCCGGACTCAAATTAGCCAAACACGCTGTTTGGCAGACAAAGACAGGCTGCCTAAGCAGCAACGGCCTGCAGATGGACTCGCCAGCAAGCGGCTGTCATGCCAAGACAGAGCTATACGGAACAGAATTAGAAACAGTCTGGCATCCGTGGGAATCCAATTTTCTTTCTCTCTCTCTTTTCTTTTTTCCTGCAATTCCACTTGGCATGTCAGCACGTCTCAAAGAGACAAAGCAGCTTCTTTTCTGCTGTCCACAGTAGCTGTGGATTTAGTAAAACGCTGGGAATTATTGCAGCCATTATCCAGAGTCCTCTACCAACTTTAGCCAAAATAACCTGATTTATGTTTATATTCATGATTTCATTGAAAAGTTACCAACAGTACCAGAAGAGAGTCTGCAATTTGAACTAAACTTGTTTAAAAAAATGATACATTTAACTTTTTGTTTATTTTAAGCAGCAAAGCCACAGAAAAAGGGGCAGCACCATCCTGCAATTACTGGTTTGCAAAGACCACATGACACTGGAAGTCAGATGGATAAAAAGAGTGGTTGAACCAACCGGAGTAATATCTGCGGAGCTCCACAAACAGCTCCTGGAAGACGTGTGCATTCTGAGTGAAGAGCAGGCCGTAGGTCTTGGTAAACATCTGATTCATAGACTTCTCAGAAAGGTCTGTAAGCTCCCTGAAGAACTCTGCAAAGGAAACATGTGAGGAGACACGTAGCATGAATCTATCATCCGACTCCTTATTCTGTCAGCCAGGTTTTTACACAGGAGCTCCGCGAGCAGCTTATAAGAACATCGGATCATGAACAGCTTTGAGCGAGGGCAACAACGTGTACTTTATTCAAAATCTGTCTTAAAGACTCAGATGCAGTCTCCCACTCCTTGAGCGTCTTTACATGACTCATCGCCTATATTATATAAAAGTACCAGGGAAAAAAAGGTGATAACAGTCCAAGCAGGTAGGAGGAGAAAGTGTAAATGCAGCTCTGTGGTGAGGCAGCAGCACAAACCTCCAGCTTCATCAGCTGAATTCATAATAATGAGTGCTAAATTCTCTTAAACATAAATGAGCATTAAAGCTGTTATTGTTTCCAGATGCTTAAAGGGGCTATTAGCTAATTTTACTCACACAGGTCAGTTTACAGGCTGTGGTGAGAGCAGCATGTGGCTCTGGGTAACAGATGCCATGGTGATGGCATCCTGGTTAGTGCGGGTCGGCCTTGAGTGTGTTGGATTTACAACAGGAAGTCTGCAGAAGAGGTTTCTAAAATGTCTGGTTTATAAGGGCGGAGAGGCTCTGATCAAAGGCTCGGCTGTTTTTAAGAGAGTCCAAGTCAGCAAATCTGGGTCTTTGTTGCATCAATTGAGAGTTTTTATGGATGAGCTCAGTGGGCTCACCAACTTTATGCCTGAATTAAACACAAGCAGCAACCACATTTGGACTCATTCAGTCCTGAAATCAATTCACAAGCTCAGATCTTTCAGCATCTGAGTGGATCTGTGATAAGTTAGAGGTCCTGATTAGGGTTTCAGCACTCGTTTGCTGGCATTAAAATCATTAGAAGGGGAGAAAGGAGAGAAAGCACCCTGCATTTTCTGTGTTGACTTCAGATTTAACAAATAGATTATTTTTATATCAAAATTAAAGCAGCAATCCAGAGTTTTCCCTCTTTCAGGAATTGTGTTTTTTTTAGAACTGCCTTAGCCCATATATGTTATAAATTATAACATGTTATAATATGTTATATACATCTCTTTTTGCTAAGACTCCCATCGAGCCCCATGCATTTTGAAATGAACACTGCTCAGCATTAGCCAATAGCATTAGACATCCTATTACTGCAGAAGTCAATCGTAGAGCGTGTGCAAGAGTTTGAGGACGTACCTAGACTGATGCAGGGATGGCAGCATTTCTTATGGATAACTAAGTCTTTAATATACATATGTATGTTAATAACCAATAATTAAATAAATAATAGTTAATTACCCCAGCTCAGTGGCCTAGTGGTAGAGTGTCCACCCTGGGACTGGGAGATCGGGGTTCGATTCCCAGTCGGGTCATACCAAATACTTTAAAAATGGGACCCAATGCCTCCCTGCTTGACACTCACCCCCAAATTCCACTACCTCCGCTCTGCTCCGGCACGAACTCCGCAGCAAAATCGGTCCCGTTGTAGTCAATCAGAGCTATTCCACTACTGCGGCCGTGCTGCGGCAGTGCGGCGCCCTCTGTTCCGGCGTCCGGCAAAAATAGGATCAATTCTATTTTTGCCGGACGCCGGAGCACCTCCGCAGTCTATGGACAGAAATCACAACCGCCCAACAGGAAATGGAGCAAGCACAGCTTCCGTTATTTCACAATAAATCGATAAACAAAAAGCGTTTTTTGTTTCATATGCACAGGTTTAACAACTTTTAACAACTATCAATGGCGGCTGAACTTTAAATGCACAAAAGTAAGCCATAAATACAGTTTCCACTATCAAAGTAGTCACACTTTGTTGATCCAAACACTGTTGATCTCTCAACACAAATGATGGCAGATTAAACAGTTCATTTGGATGCTTCTCCCACACGACGGGTGTTTGGATCCAACTTCCGTGTTTATTGCTCGGACTGTATCGCAAGATCTCGAAAATCCCGTGCATGCTTGTTTGCCCACCTCAGGTCTCCGCACCGGAGCGGAGCCGTTGTAGAGCGGGTACAGTAAAAATTGAGTTCGGAAGCGAGCGGCTGCAGAAGGCAGGGGTGGAGCGGAGGTAGTGGAATTTGGAGGTCAGCTTTAAGGGGTTGGATTGGGGGGTTAAACCACCAAATGGTTCCCGAGCTTAGCCACCGCTGCAGATCGCCGCTCCCCTCCATGGGGATGGGGTCAAATGCGGAGTTGAATTTCACCAGCGTGTGATAATGACTATGGGACTTTGACTTTAAACAACATAACGAGAGAATAACAATTGTAAAACAATACGTTTTAGCTCTGTCACCCAGCTAGAGGTGCATGTTCACAAACGAGAGGTGTTGCTTCTACCTGCAATCATAGAAGTAGTGAGTGGGGCTTAAGGTGCAATTCATTTTTTCGCCTCTAGATGGTGTCATCTGAGAGAAAAATCCAGATTTGCACTTTAACTCAAGTCCTGGACAGAGTGCATATATGCCTTTAGACTTTCAAACTGCCATCTTATACTGAGAAATGATGTGCATTATTTCTGTTTTGGTCCAATCTAGAAAATAAAGTCATGCACAATCTTGTGCATTAATACAAGATGTTGCACGATTCTCTAGAGTGTTGGGACTGTCTTTCAACCACTAGAACATCAAATTGTATCAGAATATTTGTAAAAGGATCTGAGTTGTAGCCGTTTTATGTTCTCTAAGGTTAATTAGCTGTGGCAGCTTTCTTGAGCGCTGTTTTCTTCTAAAGTTAATCAGCTGCAGATGCACATCCAATAATTAGAGTTTCAGTAAAATCAGTCCAGCTGTTGATGAAATATTTTTGCCAAAAAACATGGTCTGCCTTTAGCATTCTGGTGCTGGGTGTCTGCAGGCAACCTCTCACCATCAAACCTGCGATGTCTCTGGGTGAAGGTGGTCAAAAGGAACTGGCTGTTGTCTTCGATGGCTTTGAGGAAATCCCTCTCGCTCTGGAGGGACAGCGTCTCCTCCATCTGACTGGAGCAGCAGGTGTAATCCTGAGGACAGAGCCGCAGGTGCTCACCTATTCAAGACACAACAAGGTTAGGGCAGGCCTCTCAGGTTTGATGCCTAACCAGAGAAACAAGATTACTCAATCATTTTAAATAGAAATCCCCCTGAATTCACCATGACCTTGCTGGAGACGAGACGTCGCACTAATGGGTCATTTTTTTAAAATGAGAATCAATTCATCTAGTGATTGCTTGGCTCAATTAATAAGATACTCTTATTAAAGATAAGACTGTGGGAGAAAAATGCCATTTCTCTGCATGAATTATTCAGAGTTAATCTCTCTGTCATCTCAGGTTGTGTCTTTGATTTGTCTTTAGGTAATAATATGCTAACAGCAGCCAGTGGGAGGTGGGGATGACACGCTGCTCTCAGACTCTTTGTTTCTATGCTATAATTACTCCTTTTACATGAATATGTGCCTGTTAATACGCTGGAAAGTCTCCTTCTCAACTCCTCCCTGGTTCTCTTTTGTCTCAACATTAGCCCATTCTTATCCCTCTATTTCCATTTCTAAACTGCCTCCACTCATCTCTCTCTCTCTCCAGGCCATCTGCTCCCCCCTGGCCCACGGGACAGCGAGCAGGAGACAGGCAGTGATAGCCCAGCACACAAAAATCAATCAATCCTGCACTGGCCTCAAAATCTGAACTCATTTGAAATTAAATAAATCTTTTGCAAGAGCAGATTGTTGCTGGAGTAGTCAGACAGTCTTAATAATGGGGGGGGGGGGGGGGGGGGGGCGGACTCCTAAATGTAGACATCATCATTAGAGATTTCTGCTCTTTTATATGATTAGGGATTCCCTCATTTCATCTTTATTTTATCGGACCTAAAATTATTCCAAAACACCCAAGCTGCATATGATTTATTCCTGAGATTTCTACCAGTAAGCAGAGCCCACATAAGCTGGGATTTAAACCGTGGGCAAAGACTAATTAGGGGCGAGGTTCTTTGTTGCACCGGTGTTGGCAATTTACTCATCCCCTTAATCATTCTATTTAAACCACCCGGTGAGGAGAGCGGGGCGGGTGAGATTTGTTTTAAACCACACTAATATTCCTCCCGAGGAAAACTCACCGTGATGCTCTGGGGATTTTTATTTAATTTATTATTTATGTGAGCTTGTGGGATAGAAGCTTATTTCGAGTAATAGTTAGCTTTTGGAGCATTTTCATGAATAATATTCTACAGGGGGAGATGAACAGTGAGGTAGCACTGACCTTAATAATAATTGTGATATTTTTATCCCTGCTGCTGAGGTAAACTATAGAGCGCGCTGACGCACCTATTTCTGCGACATTTAAACTCGAGGTTTATATATCAAAACCCAGATTTTACTACAAGATACAGTCGAAATGTGTTTAGTCTACACTAACTAATCTGCATGATGGTTTAATTAATTTCTGCTGAGGGGTGGAGGACCTTACCGGAGATCTGAGTCACCGGAGCGGTGTTGGTGCTGTACCCTTTCTCAGAGTACACCTGCCGGGTGTCAGCGCAGCTCCTCCCCGCTGCAGCCGCGGGGCTCCGGGTCCCCGACAGGGCAACGGCGGTGCACAGCAGCAACAGCAGCCGGGTATCCATCCTCTCCGCGGGACTCCAAAGCAGACCTCAGGGTGGAGTGAGTGGGTTTGTGGTGCTGAGTCCAGGGTGCAGCAGGCTTGGAATGAATGGATGACCAGATTTGGTTACATGCACGCAAAAGTAATAAAACCTATAGAAATCACCAGTTTTCCAAGGCAGCCATTGTTTTCCAGAATAAACATCCGGCCGGGGATTTACATCACGGACTTTTCCATCAGCGGTGTCCGGTTATTCTTTCCTTCCTGGGAGACCCACTGTCCTACGTAAATACAGAAGCAGCGTGAATGAGAAACTCCCCGGCCTCAACTATCATTTCACTGCGTCAAAACCGCAGAAGTTACCCACGGAACAACCGGAAACGGTAGTGCCTTCAAAATAAAACTTTAATGTGTTGGGTTGTCCTTACAGACAACAAAGGGGGTAATACACTCTTCATATTTTTGCCTTTTATTGTTTGGAGAGCAGACCTTTTGAAGATAGCCATCTTGTATCTTCTGTCCACTACAGTGGACATGACATGAAACAGAACCACGTTCATTATTGATGCCTCAATAGGATTGGCAATGTCAAAATGATGGAAATAATAAGCCGAACGTTTGTGTAAATATAAATGGTAATGCATATTCTTCAGAACACAAAAATGAGTGAACAAAATTTGGCTGAGTTTCCTACAAAAATAACACCAGTCCTTTTTTGTACATTTCTTGCTGCAAATCACTTTCATTATTTGTGTACTACAAATAAAATTGAGTGATTGATCACACTTGTCCACTATAGAGGATGGTTAATCACAAAGATATTATGGTAAAATATTATTAAAATCCTGAAGAAAATAATAGCTTACATTATTTTATGAAAGATAAATAGCACATTTCAAGAGAAACGTTGCTTAATAAAATATTTTAGCACTTATTTATTTTCTTCAATAAAGTGCTTTTTTTGGTTATTGACCCATTGGGTTAACCCCATTCATACAAATGTTGTATCCCCTCTCACAGGACAAAATAAGTGGTTCAGTAGTACAATGGTGGGAGATATTTGAAACCACAAATGTTCCATACGGAGAACATGGACAATATGGTATATATTATTTTAAAAAGTCAAGTGTAAATGAAATGTGAATAAAATTGTTTGTCTGTTACTGTTCAGAAAGTCCACCTCATTATTTTAGCAACACCTTGATTTTTTCCCCTCCCAGTCCCACGTTTTAAGCAATTTAACCAACAAAGAATGAATGTCCTAAGATGTAAAAACAGACCTATTGGTAAACAAATGCTTCATTTAATGTGTTCCATAGTTCCAACATGCAACCAACACAGTCTGTCAAATTCTGAAATAGACAAGTATAATTCAAATCTATTAATTCAAAGTCTAAATAAATATAGTAACATTTTAATCTGTGTATCTAAGTTGAAATTGATGTTTGCTGATAGCTGAAACCTTCAATTGTCATATTAAGTCCATTCACATAAAATATTATTTTGAAAGGCTGGAGCGGAAGCTGAGGTTCAACCTGTTACCTTGACACCAGCAGCGAAAGCCCACAACAATGGGCCCATGTAAAGATACACCAAAGGAGAAGCCTCGGACGGGGAGCAAAGGGGCGTGGAGCTACTGAAAGGCACTTCTCAAGGTTCCAAAACTGTGCAGAAAAGCCAAAAGTATAAACAAAACTATACGACAGTAGCAACTCAAAGAAAATACACAAGAGTTGGATTTGTGAAGTTGAATTAAATGACAATAAAAATGACCAATAGTTATGAAGTGGCTTTATGAAAGAACCAATCAGCTTTTAGCTCGAGCAGGTGCTATCCAATCCAGGACGGAAATACATTCGCGCTCATTAACTTGCAGGCGGGAGGCAGAGAAGAAACACTTGCCTACAATAATAAGATCATATCTCATCCAATAAGGTAGTAAAATGATTGCTAAATATTGTTGGTTATTGGTTTTACTTGTTGCGCTTTTAAATATTTTAGATTTGATAACAAGTATCTGGTGAATTGTATTTGCTAACACGTTCTTGCAGCTGTCAAGCCAAGTTTGTTGCTAGCTGAGACAGTGAGTTATTTAGCTTCACAACTTGACTAGACTTGGGGGGAAAAATTAACGTTTTTGCAACTAACGTATTAATATGAATAGTTAGTTACTCGAAGAAATGATTTGCTGTGGTAAGCATATTAATAATATTATCCTAATTCTCCCATTGTTTCTTTAGTGGACAAAGCCAAAGGTCAGTGAGCTAACGTTTGATCGAAATTGGCTTTTTTGGAGGCCTCTCTGGACCAAAATGGAAAGTGAAAGCATAGATTCAGACAGGTAAAGTCAGCCATCAATGTTTTCTCAATTTGTAGTTAACTGAATATTCATGTAGCAAAGTTACAACGGTATTTGGAATAAGTTCATTCATTTTTTAGATCGTGTAGATGATCGTGCAAAAAACAAAATATGTGTTTTTAAAAATAGGAAATTTAATGTTATTTTTCTTTACAAATCAAATTTTGGAAATATGTAAATTTAGTTTGTAGTGTCGATGAGTTTGCTAAACACTTGAGTACTTTTCCAAATGTTAGAAATACAGTGAGAATGTTAGAAAACTGGAAGTATAGTTGGTAAATTTATTATTTTAGCATACACAGCTTCTGATGATCAATTCCTGTTATGTGTAAAATTATTTGCACTGATACTTGTCCTAAGTTAGTTTTTGATTATCAGTCTCAAAGACGACTCTTCAGATTTTGGAAGTTTGTATGAGCCTGAGGTGAAAACCACAAAGCGAAGAAAGCAGGCTGGAACTGGGCCTCAGGTAAATTCTCAAAAAAATTTCACCTTTCAGATTTTATTCATCAACCTAGTGGGTAAACAGTGACTGTGGTTTTAAGATTTGATGTTTTTATTTCACTGAATAGTACAGCATCATTTAGAAATTACCATAAAAAATCTAAATCACAAAAAAAAAACCTGCAACACCTCAAAAGATCCACTAACAAGAGCCTACCATCCACTGGTTACAATTATCTACCAATCCCTAAATAATTCTTTTTCATGTCAAGCCACCTAAGAGACCAAAGAATAATGCTGGATTAAGAGTGACATCTAGCCCCAACAGCAGCCCCATCTCAAGCCCATCAGTGCCCTCCCAGCAGCAGCAAGCTTTCTCTCAGGGGACATCCAGATGGGTCTCTCCTAGCAGACCTGTGAGGAATGGGAATGGGGAAAGCCCGGAAGTTGGTGCAAAGGACATTTATGATGCCGTCTGCTCCGGAAAAAGTGCCATGGTGGTGAGTAAACCCTAATCAAAGAGCACAGAGGGGAGGGGGAGGCAACAATAGAGATAACCACATCACAGGAGGGAGGAACCAATGTAGGCATGTCTAATGAGAGGTGAAGCAAACTGACAATGAGAGAGATTTTATGTGCTGTCAGTGGCTGATTGATGTGGTTCAACATAATTACTTTTGATAGGCAAAGAGGAAGGGGCAATCTCATTGGATCAAAACACAGTTAATGATTGATGGAACTCATTCATTCAGAGTTTTGTGTTGTGGTCGGTTTTATCTGGATAAAAGACAGAAAGGAGAGGCTACATAGCAAATGAACACACATGTAGTGAGCTGTTTTACAAACTTGTATGCACAGATCAATAAAATGCAGAAGGATGACGAAGGAAGTCAGGTTTCCAGAGATAAATAGAGCAGCTAAAGCTGCAATCAATATTGTTGGTGTATTTTAATTCCGTCTGTTTGCTCTTTGATCTGCATGCAACATTCTGATTGGCTGCTTTCTCCTCGTCACTCTGCAGACGGTGGTCGACGAGTGGCTGGACAGCTACAAACGGAGCCGAGAGGCGGGGTTGCTGGTGCTCATCAACTTCATTGTTCAATCCTGCGGATGCAGAGGTCAGAGGTTAAGAAGGAGGCCAGGAGATGGGTGTTAGCTGGTGTGTGTGTGGGGGGGGGGGATCTTTCCATCCTCAACTCAGCAGTATTGATCCATGTGTTATGTTAATCCTCTCAGTTCACAAAGTGATGCTTAAGTAATGGACTATAAAAAAATGTCTTTAGTTCTGTTTTTTTCCCCCATGAACGTTGTGTATTTTTGCTTTAGGCGTGGTGACCAGAGAGATGCTCGACAGCATGCAGAATGCTGAGATTATCGGCACACTCACCAAAGAGTTTGATGAGGTGAAACAGTGAGAAGTGTTGTTCATGCAGAATGTAGATTTGTGGAAAGAAGACTAAAACTAAATATCCTTATAGTGGTGGAAGTATTAATCATAATTGCTTCTGTCTAGAATTAATCCGTCTGGAATTAGTTTAGAAACTAATAATCTCTGTGTCTCTAGAGATTATGATCTGAAGGATGGGGCGCAGCATGATGGAACAGGCTAATTACAATCTAATGTTTATAAATGAACACATTAATGAGTTAATCACTTTGTTTTTGTCATTAGCAGAATAAAAACACAACCTTCTGTCCCCATGTTAGCACACCAGGCTTAACAAAGGATATTAAAGACACCTTCTTTGTCCGCTCTTTATTGTTTTTGCTTATTTGTTTGTTTCTTCTGTCAGGAATCGGTAACCTACCCTCTGACCACTCCAGGTCCTCAGCTAAAGCGATTCAAAGCTGGTCTGTCTGAATTTGCTCGGGTTCTGGTGCGCTCCTGCAGCAATAGTCTTATTTATGATGAGTACCTCTTCCCCTCCCTTCTGGCTCTGCTCACTGGCCTGTCTGACTCTCAAGTCAGAGCCTTCAGACACACCAGTACCTTGCTGGGTAAACACACTACAGAGCACACAAATCCAAGCTAATAAGTTCAGGTGTTTCTTTTGCTTTTTTTAGTCCAGTTAAGTAAATTCAAAGCAAGTGTTTAAAATATTGCTTTTTAGAAAATATCACCTTTTTTTTTCATTAATTGTATGATTTAATCTGGTATGATTAAATGACTGCCGCGTTTTGAGTTCATGTCTTTCTGACAGACATTATTATGTTCTGTATTTTTTTCTACTAGCCATGAAGCTGATGACAGGGTTGGTGGGAGTAGCTGTGACAGTGTTGGTTCAGCTGCAGACCACCCAGCGACGATATGACATGGAGAACAGCAAAAGTCCGAGTGACAGAAGCTCTGACAGACTGCAGCAACTGAAGGATACCGTCAGTGAGGTGATGCACGCAGCCTCACAGACACCGACCTGCTCAGATATGTTCACTTCACATGAATCCAGGTTCTGGCTAGTTTTATCCAAATTGTGACCACCTAAAGTTTTTTAGCATACACAGTGAAATGGGCATTCAGCTTCTGCTGCTACATTCATCCAAAGGTGAAGCAGCTTGATAAATTTTTTACACAGTGGCGGTTGGATGGGAGAGTCAGCATTGCCACCGGTGGCTAAATTTATATACCAACCGTATACCAATTATATTGTGCATTACTACTAGGGTTGGGTATCGAGCGTCGATTATAACCGGCTCCAGCTGGTAGTTTTTCCCGGAATCATTCAACGTTTTTTATTTTGATTCCTAGAATGCTGACAGAAGAGTCCGTGGCCGATCTCTGTGAAAAATCAACGTGATCTGTAAATTGTGATCAACACTTTTCAGAGCTGATCACACCAGCTGTCTGTGTGCAGCACCGAGTCCCCCCTCCCCCACCTGGCGCGCAGCAGCCAAATATAAACAAGAGCGTCTGCCGGACTTTTACTCCGTAATGTTAACTTTAACTCCAAAAAATGCGGCTTAGAGGAAACGTGTTAAAATACGTCAACACAGTGGGTTTCATATACAGGTGTGAATCTTCACTTGTCTCCCGATTCGATTCGATTACGATTATTGGGTCAACGATTCAATTCGATTCGATATCCTGATGCATCACGATTATTTCATATTGATTTGTCTTCATCAATAAATAGAAGATGTCAGATAACTGCTTTTTATTTATTTATTTATTTTTTATCAAAAACGTAATTGACACAACCTGCCATCCCTCAAAAGCTCTCCATTCACAACAGGTTAGGACAAAACATTTTAAACATTTAAGAAGATTTAACAAAGTAAAACGTCTGTTTCCTCGTTCAACACCACGCCTCAGGCTGAGAAAAACATGCTTTCCAAAAACTCACAAAATCTAAAAAAGTACTGAAAACCTACAGGACACATAATGTAATAATAAATTACATAATGTGTTCATATGAGTGTTTAATGTCTGTGAGCAGCTTTAGAGTCAGATGTTTATGCCACAGTTCAAGGGTGTCAGAAATAACACTAAATGAAATGTTTGACTTAGTTTATTTTATTTGAACCCAGTGGTTCATTTCTGAAATGTTGGAGAATGAATCAAGTTCTGTTTGATGCAGAAAATAATAAAACATAACACAAATTCTACACTTCCAATAATATTTAAGATGCGTGTTTTTATTCTTTCTGATAACACCAGCAGAAGGCTGTGGGCTGGATTAGGATTAAATTACTCAGCTGATGGATCTCTTTCACTAACCAGCTAACTACAAACCTTTCCACTAACCTGTCCTGTGTCGCCCTCACCATGTAACCCTCATGTCCATGCTGTCTCTGGAGGAGCAGATAGGAGACAAGTCTCCTGTAACCTAAAATGAACCAAAGCTTCCCATTTTTTTAAAAATTGAATTTAACATCAGTTTATCATCATGAAACAAAAGAATAAAGTGGAACAAGAACTTCTGTCTTCTATTTCTCTCTCCTTTTAACTTCTCCGTGTCCCTAAATAAAAGAGACAGACGATCTCGCTGCAGCCGCCGTCGTTGACCCCGCCCCCTCAACCCCTCAACCGGTCGCGCTGATTCGGTTCCGGTTCGGTCTCAGGTTACAACTCTAGCGCTCAGCCCTGCAGTACTACATTACGTCGGAACCACTTTGTAATTGTGGAGGAGGCTCACTCTGACAGCTTTGGATGCTGCGCTGGTGCCGCTGTTAAAACATAACTACATTCCACTATAATCGATTATGGCTACTCTTCTACGATGCAGAATCGTTTATGTCCGCATCCTAATGCATCGATTATTTGATTATTTTCCTCATCTCTAATTTAACAGAAGCTTTAAAGAATAAACTTGACAGTGTGAAGTAGGGCTGGGGGTAAACAATTATTTTTAAAACGATTATTCTGACGATTATTTTATCGAATAGTCGACTATTCTAATGACTATTTAGAAAATTAATCTAATGATTATTTTTCTATTGCACAATTAACAAAAACCAGAAAATCTCAAATAAATTCCTCAAAAAAATTGATAAATTCTTACTGTAAGAGAATAAACACTACAGGCCTTCCATTTTGTATAACACTGCGTTTATTGTGTTGGTTTTCTGGTGACGTGTAGAACCTGGGAGTGCAGGCTGCTGCCTGAGAGGTGGTAGAAGATGGAGTGTCTCCATGCTGCTTTGTTTTGGTCACTTATGTGCGTGAGGCGAGTGGTCTTACATTTTAAACTAAACCGAAAACCCACAACACTCTAAATGTAATAAAAGGGAGATCTACACCACAAAAAAGATGAACTCTAAACCAAAACGTAACAGCTTATCCCAACGCAAGAAGCTGTTAGCGAAGATGCTAACAGTAGCTTTACCAACATTAAGTTCAAGTTACCAAGTTTAAATAAACCAAAAACACCCAGCAGCAAACAGACCAGCACGGAGGAGAGACTGCTACCACCAAAACAGCTCTCCTCATGTCTGAAAGAAGCTCCTTAATGAAGGGAGAAGCGCTCCCGGTGATTTTCTACATCTGCGACAGAGACGGAGCAGCGCACATCTGACCCCGGAAGTTGTTGTCCGTTGCCGGGAGACGAAGGGGCAAAACAGGAAAATAATCTAGTAGTGGACGGACGTTGCTCCGGGTCTTCGGTATTTGGCGGAGATGTTAGTGAAGGCGGAGAAGAGGGCGAACTAGAGGAAAAACAGGCAGATTTCTCCTCTATTTACAAACTCCTGGGGATGCAACAAGTGGGCGCGGTGCGTCGACTTCCGGATCTGACGTCGACAAATTTTTAGAATCGAGCCGTCGACTTCGTCGAGGCTTCGCTACAGCCCTAGTGTGAAGTGAGTTTGTCTCACTGCGGAAATAAAAACACAGAGCGTCAGCAGTCAGACGCAGCCGCTCACCAACACTCGTGTGTGTGTGTGTGTGTGTGTGTGTGTGTGTGTGTGTGTGTGTGTGTGTGTGTGTGTGTGTGTGTGTGTGTGTGTGTGTGTGTGTGTGTGTGTGTGTGTGTGTGAGCATCAGAAGGCTGAACAATAACCTGTAGAATAATTAAAGTCATCATGCTAGAGCAGCTTTCTCTGTGGTGGACCACACCAGCTTCTGCCACAATAAATAATAATAATAATAATAATAAATCACACACAAAGTTGTGAACATTTTAATTCCCTATCTGAACTATTTCTGTTGAGATTAAATGTTTAAAATCTGTTAGATGGTTACTGACAGCAGCTACATTTAAGTTTCACTTTCTGTTCTGACTGAATGCTGCTGCAGCATGGAGGTGTAGTTCTCAGTCATCCTGGACATGATCATCCTGAGAGTTTTAGCTGAAAACAGCTGGACGTTTCTGGATATGTTGGAGACATTTAGCCTCTCATCCCAGAGGTTTCTTCCAGACTTTGGTTGTAGTCAGAAACAAACACACTGGTTGTGCTGCAAGTCTTTTTATTTTTTTCTCCTGAACATGTTTTTGTCTAAATGAAGGTGATGTTGTTGTTCATAGAATTAAAATTCATGTTGAAGTTAAGATTATTTCATCAAGTAGGACCTGTGGTTTGCTGGATCATGTAAAACATGTCATGTCTTGAAAGAATCGGAATCGGGAATCAATAGGAACCAGAATCGAAATGAGGAATTGGAATCTGAATCGTTCAAAATCAAACGATGCCCAACCCTAATTACTACTATAAAGTAAAAAAGTGCCACACCGTTGAACAAAAGCTATAATTACTTATAAGTCCAGTAGCAACAAAGCCAGGTCACCATCAGTCCATGATTTCAAACGAGTGTAAGCTGTGCCAATGTTCATTCTGGTTTTAGCTCTTTGCTTTGCCTACAAAGAGATTACTCTTAATTTTACTTCCAAACTCTGCCGTGTTGCCAAAAAAGGCGACTTATTAACCATTGGCAGAGTAAATGGCTAATGCTGTAGTTAAGGAAACTATTGTGCGGTGTGTGGTCAGCAGAAGGCAACAGAGCGATGTCCAAGGTTGCTCAAGTTTCTGGCTCAAGAATCACTGGAACCAGTTTGAAAGCAATAGCTCAAAGTAGGAATGCACCAAAATAAAATCTTGGAGGAAACCAAAAATGAGGAAACCGAGGCCGAAACACTGAAATGAGGTGTAATAAACTCATGAAAATGAAAGCATTGCAATAAGTCAATTACTAAACCATGAAAATATTTATTTAGCACTGACATAACAATGCCCTTTATAGACAAAAACTCAAAAATATTTCACTTAACGCCACTCATTGGTTTGGGCTGTATTAAGGTATTAAACAGATGCGTGGTTGAATTTTCAGCTTTACTTAAATTGTTTAAAATGTTTTTTCCAATTTTTAGAGATATTCCATAAAGTGTATGAATGCAATTTCATCCTGTAACAGCACAGAGAAAAGCGAAAAGAAAAAATGGCAGCTTACGCACCAGCTGACTTGGTGGCGAAATAAAACACAACTTCTGCAGTTTGGGAGTATTTGGGGTTCGAAGCAAACTTTAAAGGAGAGCCGGTAAACACTGGTGAGGTAATTTGTGCAAACAAATGATGACAGTGAAAGATGCATGCCCTGTTGGAAATAGTAGCTTGTTGTCTGGAGTCTGTCATTAAAAAAGACAACAATGCACTTTTCTGGTGGAAAATAAGCTGCCAGCCCTCTCCAGATGTCGCGACTAGCTCTAAAGTAACCGGGTGTCTGCCACAAGCTTATCAAAGCGAGCTTTCAGCAGTCGGGAGGTTGAAGCCAGGAACGGTAAACATGCTGTTTTTTTCAGGCCAAACATATTTTTATGAGATGTGTTTTATTTTTATTTTTTTGAAAAATCTTTATATTATGTGTGTTATGTTGTTATTGTTTTATAATGGTGTTTGCTATTCAGTTTCTGAACGGTGAAGGTCCAAACCAACAGCTTGGTAATTCCACTTTAGGCTTACGTCGTCATATTTAAAGTAGTCCCGGTAATACCGTACACCTTGGTAAAATGTAGAGGAAGCTAGGCGGTTTTAAAATTTGGATATTGCCCAAGTCTACCCACTCATGCAGACCTGCCAACCTGTATGCATTTTACGTAGCAAGTACGCAATTTGGCATCTAATTACGTTGGTACGACTCACCCCTCTGCAGACACCTGAGTTCTGTAGCAAATGTGCACATCTGGTACTCATGTCTGGCAACACGACTCAGCAGCGTGGTGAAGAAGTTTAAGCCAATCATCTTAGAAAAGCAAAGAAAAACAATTCTGCCTAACCTATAGCGTACCCCTGCCCCCTTCCCTGCTCCATCCTACGTCCTGTTCGCTGCCTCTCTCTCCGTCCTCCGGTTCCCACCCGCTGCTATTCTGGCATTTAAAAAGGTATACTCTTTCTCACTGTGTGTGTGTGTGTGTGTGTGTCAGTGGACTGGGCCAGCCAAGTCGTCGCAGGATCGTAAAAGAAGAATAAAAAAAGTCGGGCAGGCACGATGGATGTGAAACTGAAAGTAAAAAGTGTGTCACATAATTGATATAAAAATTCCAGCGATTGTAATAAAACAGCATTACTAAAAGGGGGAAAAATATACTTTTGAAATCAGAATTAATGTACGATTTGTGCCCAAAAATGCACTTTTGGGTCATTTACAGCTGAAATTTTTTGGTGCATCACTATCTCAAAGTGTTAAAAACTCTTTAGTGATGCTTTAAGTTGATCTCATTCCGTGTGTGTGTTGTAGCTGCAAGAGAACAGAATGGAGGTAGCCTCCATGATGAACGCCACCTTCCGCGGTGTCTTTGTGCATCGCTACCGTGACAGGCTGCCTGAAATCAGGGCCTTGTGCATCGAGGAGTTGGGCCTTTGGCTGAAATCAGACCCTGAAGACTTTCTCAACGATGGGTGCCTTAAATATCTGGGATGGATGTTGCACGACAAGGTAAACACAAACAAAAGAAAAGAAAAAGCTTCAAAAGTAACCGGTTATCGTTTGGTACCACCGGGCTTGCATCAGTAGCATCTCATCGGACTTTCTCTTTCTCTGCACAAGATGCAGAATGAATGGCAGATGTAATTTTAAATAATCCTAGTCCACATTAAAAAATGTACTGACCTTCCTTTTAAATAAACTTAATAATCCTTCCAAGCTTCACAAAACTGGAAGTTCTTTTTTTCTTTTGTAAAATCTTGCTGACGAGCAGAACAAAAGAAAAAAATCACCTCACTTTTTGACCTGCTCTTGAATCCATGCACACAGAGAGAAGCCTCCTCTGAACACATTCAGACGTGTGTGTGTGTGTGTGTGTGTGTGTGTGTGTGTGTGTGTGTGTGTGTGTGTGTGTGTGTGTGTGTGTGTGTGTGTGTGTGTGTAAACCATGTTACTGTACTTTGTTTTCTGTTTTCTTGTAGCAAAGTCCAGTGCGTCTGCAGTGTGTGCGTGCACTGCAGGGTCTGTACAAGGAGAAGGAGTTCATTGGCCGCCTGGAGCTTTTTACTAGCAGATTTAAAGTGAGGCTTCCCTCTGGACTGGACTCGTATCTGAATTAATGCTGTTTTCTCCCTCTGTCTGTCTGCCTGTCAGCTTTTTGTTTTCTTTCTACTTTGTTGCCTGTCTGCATCTATCCTCACCAAAATTTCCATTTTTTTTTCTTTTGCACCACTTCTGTTTGTTGTGATGGTCCCATCCTTTGTCTGAGCGTGTGCCTGGTTGTGCTAATTGCTGCCAATTACTGATGGATAATAAGCCCTTCTCAAATACATGAAAACCCTTGTAAGCCACATGTGCTGCTGCAGATAAATGCTCTTTTATGCCGTGGCTCACCGCTCATTCAGTGGCTGTGTGTGTGTGTGTGTGTGTGTGTGTGTGTGTGTGTGTGTGTGTGTGTGTGTGTGTGTGTGTGGGTGTGGGTGCATTTATGCATATCAGTGTGTATTATTTTTTGTGCATTGAGAGTTAGTGTGCAGGCATGATTGTGAATCAGTCTGTGTGTTACAGTATGTAACTGACATCTTTGTGTGTGTGTGTGTGTGCACGCATGTGTGTGTGTGTGCGCGCGCGTGCGTGCGTGCGTGTGTGTAGGAAAGGCTTCTCAGCATGGTGCTGGACAAAGACCCAGACGTGGCAGTGGAAGTGGTCAATCTGTTGCTGGTGATCCAACAGTGAGAGCTTTCTCTGTCCCACATGGTTTCTTTGTGCTTCTGTCTTTGTGCATGTAGCTCAGGGATGTTGCTTTAAAAGATAAAAATAGCTGAATGTGGTACATTCCTTAAATATTTTAACCTAAACTCTGAGCTTCACTGATCTATCTGATACTACATGTTGTTACAATTAGATGTTTTGAAGGGAAAACCTGAATCTTTGTCACACATACCTTTAAATTTTTATTTTCTTTTGGAAGCAAATCCAACATCACTGAGAAGCTGATTTATAGACCCAGTATAGGATCAGATGTACTTGAATTAGGGCTGCTCAATTAATCAAATTTTAATCACAGTTACGATCTGAGTTTTGAACAAATATAAAAACAAAATGAGCTGATTATTTGCCCCTCCCTCTTTCACTGCTTCGAGTCACAAATCAAGCGCTCCTCCCACAGTGTTGCCAACTTAGTGACTTTGTCGCTATGTCTAACAACTTTTCCGACCCTCTTCTTGACTTTTCAAATCCTAAAAATACCTAGTGAACAACAAAGAAGCATTTCTGGTAACCCTTAGCTACTTTATGGATAACTGTCGTCGACATTTCCTGCAGGTTAGCAAAACACTCAACCTGCACTCCGGACTGTCCTTCCGGACATTAGGTGAAGGGAATGATGTGTTGTTCGAGATAGAAACGGCTCACAGAACCGGCTCCCTTTTGGATATCCAGAATAAGTAACACACCTGCAGGCTCCAGAGCCACTAAAGAACTGTAAAATGTGCACGTGTGGCGTGTTAAACACTCACATGCGGCTTTCCCCTACATTGCTGTGAGATCCTGTTGGGGTGGGGGGTTGCAGCACACCTCCGATCGTTGCCTGGGACAATAATCACATTAACTGATGAGACCTGTAAATAAATAGTTTAGAAATAGATATAATTAATTTTCTCATGCTGATAAATATAAATTCTTCTCTCTGAGTGACACTTTGCTGGTTCACTTCTCTACAGCACTGGACAGGACTAAATAATAATGCAACATTTTGTTAATGTCACCAAAACATATGTTTATTTTATACTATAAATGCACTGTTTAATTCTTGCTGTCAGTATTTGTAAGCTTGGGTCTGTATTGGGCATGCTTAAGTAAGTGAAATCTCAGCCTCAAAAACTATGAGCAATTGGCCTTTTTGTACTAGGAATCAGAAGTTGTTTTTGTGATTATTTTGTTTCTTTTTCTCATTTATTTTGGTCCTGATTGTGTCCTTCGTCTTTGTATTCCTCCACTTATCCGGGTCGCGGGAGCAGCATCTCAACTAGGGAGCTCCAGACCGCCCTCTCCCCGGCCACCTCCTCCAGCAAGACCCCAAGGCGTTCCCGGACCAGATAGGAGATGTAACCTCTTCAACGTGTCCTGGGTCGACCCAGGGGCCTCCTGCCAGCAGGACATGCCCGAAACACCTCCCCAGGGAGGCGTCCAGGAGGCATCCTAACCAGATGCCCAAACCACCTCAACTGAACCCTTTCGATCCGGAGGAGCAGCGGTTCTACTCCGAGTCCCTCCCAAATGTATGAGCTCCTCACCCTATCTCTAAGGCTGAGCCCGGCCACCCTACGGAGGAAACTCCTTTCGGCCGCTTGTATCTGCGATCTCGTTCTTTCGGTCATTACCCAAAGCTCATGACCATAGGTGAGGATTGGGACGTAGATCGACCGGTAAATCAAGAGCCTGGCTTCCTGGCTCAGCTCCCTCTTCACCACGACAGATCGGCTCAGCGTCTGCATCACTGCAGACGCCGAACCAATCCGCCTGTTGATCTCCCAATCCCTTCTACCCTCACTCGTGAACAAGACCCCAAGATTCTTAAACTCCTCCACTTAAGGTAGGACCTCTCCCCCGACCCGGAGTTGGCAAGCCACCCTTTTCCGGTCGAGAACCATGGCGTCTCATGCAGACTAGTCTTGAACAAAGAAGGGAAAAATAAGAGTCATTCCGTTCCGTTACACTGTCTAGCACTTGTCCCCGGGACTCCCAAAAGGGTGGGTACTCTGAACTGATATTTGGGGCATAAGCACAAACAACAGTCACGACCCGTTCCCCGACCCGAAGGTGCAGGGAAGCTACCCTCTTGTCCCCCGGGGTAAACCCCTACACACAGGCAAAGAGTCTTGGGGCTAACAAAAAGCCAACCCCAGCCCTCCGCCTCTCACCCGGAGCAACTCCAGCAAAGGAGAGTGTCCAACCCCTCTCAAGGACTTGGGTTCCAGAGCCAATGCTATGTGTCAAGGTGAGTCCGACTATATCTAGCCGGCACCGCTCAACCTCTGCCACAAGCTCCTGCTCCTTCCCCGCCAGCGAGGTGACGTTCCATGTCCCAAAAACCAGTTTCCTTGTCTGGGGATCGGACCGCCAAGGCTCCCGCCTCGGTCTGCCACCCGATCCACACTGCACCGGACCCTTCATGTTCCTCCTGCGGGAGGTGGGTCCACAGTTGGATGAGCCCTTGTATCCGGTTCGAGCTGGGCCCGGCCGGGCCCCATGGGCGAAAGCCCGGCCACCAGGCGCTCGCTCACGGGCCCCAACCCCAGGCCTGGCTCCAGGGTAGGACCCCGGTAACCCTCCAGGCCGGGTACTCCTACTCCTTGATAGTTCATCCATGAAAGATCCTCTGAACCGTTCTTTGTCTCACCCTTCACCTAAGACCAATTTTTCATGGGAGACCCTACCAGGGGCACAAAGTGCCCCAGACAACATAGCTCCTAGGATCATTAGGGCACTCAAACTCCTCCACGATAAGGTGACAGTTCAAGGAAGAGTGTGTCCTGAGCAATTTTATGACCGATAAATAAACGGATAAATAGAATAAACATTATTTTTAAAATCGTCTTAAATAATCGAGATCTCAATTTCAGTCAAAATAATTGTGACTATCATTTTTGCCATAATCGAGCAGCCCTAACTTGAATCTCAATAGTGTTAGTGTCTGATCCTTTTTTTTTTTTCTCACCCAACCAGCAAGTGACGATCGTTATGGATTCCTAATAGATATTGTGGTTTTGCTTAAAATCTCACATTGTTGGGTGTAAAATTAAGGAAGAGTATTGCTTTCAGCGCAAGGGAAAATGTATAGCAGCAGTATTTCATAATAACGAGACATTTATTACGAATAGAAATCTTGTTTTAACGAGAGATTTTCTTGATTTTTAATATCACATCAAAATGAGATGGCTCTAAAGGGTGAAATGCCAACATCTTCAGACCTGCCAACCTGTACACATTTTGTGTAGCAAGTACGCAATTTGGCATCTAATTACGCTGGTACGACTCACCCCTCTAACTACGCAAAAAGCTGCAGACACGTGAGTTCTGTAGGCAGCAAATGTGCATGTCTGGTACTCATGTCTGACAACATGACTCAGCAGCCAGTCATCGTAGAAAAGTGGAGAAAAACAATTTACCTAACTTATAGCGTAACACCCCTGCCCCCTCCTCCCTGCTACATCCTCCAGTTCCCACTCGCTGCTGCTCTGACATTTAAAGGGGCATTATGGAAGTTTGACAGCCAGGGTCCGAAATTAAATGTTTTACTCACCGGCCAAGTTAGCCGGTAGATGATGAAAATCTACAGGCCAAGCATATTTTTTACCGGCCAAAATTCTAAATGATTTAGATCCACCTAAAGCATGTTATTCTATATTATGTTGATTCCAAACAGAGTGACAAAATAATTAAAACATCAATTAATAAGAAAAACAACTCTTTCGTCATTTTCACTATTTATTTATTTATTTATTTTTAGAGATGTTTTTATGAACTCTTTCATTGAAATCTAGTCAGACTCCTTGTTTTCTCTGTCCATGAAGTCTGGCCTCCTTTTTCTGACACCATAAATAATGGCCAGAGGAGACGGCAGCACTCGGGACATTTATTATCCCCTAAAGAAGACAAAGTCGGAAGTATGGGCATTTTTTGGATATTTGAAGAATGCCGAGGGACAGTTGATAGAAGACGGCTATCCTGTTTGCAGCACGAGCAGAAAAAGTGTCTGTGAAAGGCAGCAACGCTACGTGGCCATCATAATGTAGCCATTGTCTCACGACTCCGCCATCTCCAGTTCGCCACTTTTCACAAAATCTTCTGGTTGCCACAGGTCCTGGTGGTTTTTCTTCCAGTTCGACGAGTTTTCTTTTGGAAGGCTGGCTGACTCCAGTTAAAAACCGCCACATTTCACCGCTAGTTTTAACACGAAGCTAACCGCTAACCTGATAAACTGATTGAATGGGATAGGTGGAAATGACGTTGGATGCGGCGCTCACGTTTCGCGTACGTTTGTGTACGTTGCGTGCAGGCGGGAGGAGTATCACAGAAATCCATGGAAGATGACTGATTATCATAACTAATTTGGTGCAAACATTTACTCGCTATGTGGCAGATAGAGCTCAAAAATTTACTCGCCAAATGGAGCAATTTGCTCGCATTTGGCGAGTGTTAATTTCGGACCCTGTTGACAGCCAAAACATGTATAGAAATAATACATTTCTTCTTCATACATTCTCCTGCAATGCCCTGGTCCTGTAGAATGAGCCCTGGCATTTTTACTGTGATTGCCTGTTTTTCTGTAAAATCACAGAAAAAGAGCTGCTCGGGTCGAGCAGGCTGCTTCATGTGCGTTCACGCTCAGGCATAGCTATCAGTAGCTTTAGCAGCAGAGAGTGAGGTAGTGCCAACTCAGCGACTTTGTCGCTGTTCCTAACTCCTAGTGATGAACCTAGCTACATTTCTGAGGACCCTTAGCTACTTTCTTCTAGAGGATATAAATATTACAGATACAAAAGACGTCACTGGTGCTATAGAACACCTAGTAAGGCGGCGGACTCTCGTGCGGAAGACCCGGGTTCGATTCTGGATGTGAACGTAGTTTATTTAGAGTTTTATTTTTTACATTAATGGTATATTTTTTTACAGTAAGATGACCAAATTTTTATTTGAGACTCGCTGAACGGCATTGAATTCACAGATAAAAAAGATGTGGGTTCAGCTTTCATTTTGGAACAATTTTTCAAGCAAGGGAAGGGAATGATCTGAGCAAGCAGGGAGACTGACCCATCTTACACATTTGTCGGCTGTGCTGAAGAGAAAGGTACCGAACCAAATTATTTAATTAATTAGCTGCGTGTTCTTCTGTCCTCTGTCCTCCGGGCCACACACACACACACACACACACACACACACGGGACTGTCTCTGTCTCAGCTGTTATTTTCGTTAAGGAGTGTGCACGTACAGCATGAGTGCCTCGTGCATGAGCCTACTATTGAAGCTGCCGTTACGCTTTTGGCCTGAGGGGGCAATCGCGAGCATGAAAATTCAAAACTCTGTAAAGTCCCTTTAAAAAGGTAAACTCTCTCTCTGTATATGTTTGTGTCCGCGGACTGGACCAGCATGGGGATGTGGATGTTTTAACACCCACGGTTTTTCTAATGAGGAGGTTAAAACACCCACACTTGACTGCAGTTTAGTTCAAAAGCTTTACTATCAGTCCAGTCCCTCCATGTTTCTTGCTGTTTGCCCTCTTTCCCTTCCTCTCCTTCCTTCTCTGACTTCAACAGATGTTATGTCAGTATTCTGGTTGGTTCTGTTGTTGAAACCCATTTCTCCACCGCTCCACAGCGCAAGCAACAAAACGTGCACGCTCATTACAAGCTCACTCCCGCGGTGCGCTCTGCTCATACACTACAGAACTGCAGCCTCCGTGTGTTAAAACATCCGGTTTGTGCAAATCAACATTTGAAACAGGAGCTAATTCAGTTGTTAAAATTATGTGTACCAACCCTGCTTATGGATCACCTCAGAGATGGATTGTCGATGTGAATACTTTTTTTATTTACATATTTTTAACGAGAACAAGAGATTAAATTATTACAAAAAACAAAAGAGAACAATTAGATTCGACTGAGCTCCAAATCTACAACACCTAGACTCTTCAGACCTTAACTAGATGATTTATAACTAATAGCTAGGTAGATTAGTGAAAGAATTAGTGAGTTTGGATTATCATGTTAGCAACATGATTTTCCAGTACTACAGGTTTATAAACAGTAGGCTACGTTTATTTCAAGAATTTATATTGGTCACCAATGAAATAAAACATTTTATAATCAGAGCAGATTAAAGATGCAGGAAGTGGAAATTTTTGTTGGAATCAACCTTTCCTCTATAGAAACTAGAAAGGGAACCAATTCAGCTTTGTACAAAATAAACAATAAATGAATAAAAGAAAACAGGAAGAATGAATAAATAAAAAATGTGGCTGAATCTGCGATCCACTGCCACACGGACTGGAATAACAAATGCTGCAGTAACGGCGCGGCGCCTGTGCTTATTGAATCTGTGTGTGTGTGTGGCACAGCTCCATGAGCCGCTCCAGTCACTGTGTCTCGTTATTGGCGCTATTTAAACCAATGTTGTAAAATTACTTATGCCCAGCCCAGATGTGCTCACATGTGCACCCGTGAGCCGTGCTTCCGCTGGAATGCGTCTGACCTCTGACAGACGCACTCTGATCTTCAGATCTTCAGCGCGCTGTTAATAGCCTGACGTGTTTAGAATGCTGTCCCACAGTCAGTGTGCTAATATAATAATATAATAATGCTAAAATGCTCAGATGGGAATCGTGTCTTGATTTATTTTGTTACATCCATAATGTTCTTTGTGTGACGTTTACAATGTCAGAACACCTGCATGAGACAGGGTGTTAATTACAATCTGGCAGGCACCACCTTCAGATTTCTCCAACATCGTTAAAAGTGATCAAATACGGAACATATCGGCGTGCGCCAGGCCAGAGCGCTGAAGCTCGGCGCATTGTTATTATGAAGCTAGGGCACATGCGGAGGACACACACACGCGCGCGCGCGCGCGCAAAATATACTTGTTTTCAATTACGTTTATTGGGCCCACTTACTTTTTCTTTGGCCCACCCACAAATGAGTTTCTTGCTACGCTAATGGTGACATATGACAGACTCCTCTGAGCTCCACAGCCATTACACTTTTCACCTCGCGCACCCCCTAGCAGCAGCTCTCGCACCCCCAGGGGTGCGCGCACCACACTTAGGGAATCCCTGCTCTACACAGTAAATAAGATAGGGATAAATAAATGAATAATAAAGGACATGGAGTGATTTATAATTCAAGTACTGTCGAGCTTTATTCATAATGTAGATGCTTCTCGCAACCTTATTATACAGGTCCTTCTCAAAAAATTAGCATATTGTGATAGTTTATTATTGTCAGTAATGTACTGAAAAACATTAGACTTTCATATATATTCGATTCATTACACACAACTGAAGTAGTTCAAGCCTTTTATTGTTTCTAATATTGATGATTTTGGTATACAGCTCATGAAAACCCAAAATTCCTATCTCAAAAAATTAGCATATCGTGAAACGGTTCTCTAAACGAGCTATTAACCTAATCATCTGAATCAACTAATTAACTCTAAACACCTGCAAAAGATTCCTGAGGCTTTTAAAATACTCTCAGCCTGGTTCATTACTCAAAACCACAATCATGGGTAAGACTGCCGACCTGACTGCTGTCCAGAAGGCCATCATTGACACCCTCAAGCAAGAGGGTAAGACACAGAAAGAAATTTCTGAACGAATAGGCTGTTCCCAGAGTGCTGTATCAAGGCACCTCAGTGGGAAGTCTGGGAAGGAAGAAGTGTGGCAGAAAACGCTGCACAACGAGAAGAGGTGACTGAACCCTGAGGAAGATTGTGGTGAAGGACCGTGTCCAGACCTTGGGGGACCTGCGGAAGCAGTGGACTGAGTCTGGGGTAGAAACATCCAGAGCCATCGTGTACAGGTGTGTGCAGGAAATGGGCTACAGGTGCCGCATTCCCCAGGTCAAGCCAGTTATGAACCAGAAACCGCGGCAGAAGCGCCTGACCTGGGCTACAGAGAAGCAGCACTGGACTGTTGCTCAGTGGTCCAAAGTACTTTTTTCAGATTAAAGCAAATTTAGCATGTCACTCGGAAATCAAGGTGCCAGAGTCTGGAGGAAGACTGGGCAGAGGGAAATACCAAAGTGCCTGAAGTCCAGTGTCAAGTACCCACAGTCAGTGATGGTCTGGGGTGCACTGTCACCTGCTGGTGTTGACCCACTGTGTTTTATCAAGGGCAGGGTCAATGCTGCTAGCTATCAGGAGATTTTGGAGCACTTCATGCTTCCATCTGCTGAAAAGCTTTATGGAGATGAAGATTTCCTTTTTCAGCACAACCTGGCACCTGCTCACAGTGCCAAAACCACTGGTAAAGGGTTTACTGACCCTGGTATTACTGTGCTCAATTGGCCTGCCACCTCTCCTGACCCCATAGAGAATCTGTGGGATATTGTGAAGAGAAAGTTCAGAGACGCAAGACCCAACACTCTGGATGAGCTTAAGGCTGCTATCAAAGCATCCTGGGCCTCCATAACACCTCAGCAGTGCCACAGGCAGATTGCCTCCATGCCACGCCGCATTGAAGCAGTCATTTCTGCAAAAGGATTCCCGACCAAGTATTGAGAGCATAATTGAACATAATTATTTGAAGGTTGACTTTTTTTGTATTAAAAACACTTTTCTTTTATTGGTCGGATGAAATATGCAAAATTTTTGAGTTAGGAATTTTGGGTTTTCATGAGCTGTACGCCAAAATCATCAATATTAGAAACAATTAAAGGCTTGAGCTACTTCAGTTGTGTGTAATGAATCTAATATATATGAAAGGCTAATGTTTATCAGTACATTACAGAAAATAATGAACTTTATCACAATATGCTATTTTTTGAGAAGGACCTGTATACATGTTTAATTTGTGGTTTCCAACTTTATTATCTATTATTATTCCAAGGAACTTATGTTCTGTCACTTGCTCAATTTCACATCCATTTGCAGCTTAACATCAGTTTTATTAGCCATACCAAACAGCATACATTTTGTTTTTGCTATGTTTAAAGTAAGCTTATTTTCAATAAACCACTCTTTAATAGCGCACATTTCAATTTGGACAATCCTTTCTAAGTCGCTAATATTATTTCCTGCACAGAAAATAGTGGTATCATTGGCAAACAAAACAAATGTCAGTGTATTTGTTACATTACTCAAATCATTAATATATAACAAAAGTAATTTTGGACCCAACACAGACCCCTGTGGTACTCCACAAACAATGTCCAACCATGAAGATGAACATGCTCTAAAATCAAATGACCAAAAAAACATCATCGGAACATCCGTCTTCGTCTTCGTCTTCCTCCGCTTATCCGGGTCCGGGTCGCGGGGGCAGCATCCCAATTAGGGAGCTCCAGGCCGTCCTCTCCCCGGCCTTGTCCACCAGCTCCTCCGGCAGGACCCCAAGGCGTTCCCGGACCAGATTGGAGATGTAACCTCTCCAACGTGTCCTGGGTCGACCCGGGGGCCTTCTGCCGGCAGGACGTGCCCGAAGCACCTCCCCGGGGAGGCGTCCAGGAGGCATCCTGACCAGATGCCCAAACCACCTCAACTGGCTCCTTTCGATCCGGAGGAGCAGCGGTTCTACTCCGAGTCCCTCCCGAATGTCCGAGCTCCTCACCCTATCTCTTAAGGCTGAGCCCGGCCACCCTACGGAGGAAACTCATTTCGGCCGCTTGTATCCGCGATCTCGTTCTTTCGGTCATTACCCAAAGCTCATGACCATAGGTGAGGATTGGGACGTAGATCGACCAGTAAATCGAGAGCCTGGCTTTCTGGCTCAGCTCCCTCTTCCCCACGACAGATCGGCTCAGCGTCCGCATCACTGCAGACGCCGAACCAATCCGCCTGTCGATCTCCCGATCCCTCCTACCCTCACTCGTGAACAAGACCCCGAGATACTTAAACTCCTCCACTTGAGGTAGGACCTCTCCCCCGACCCGGAGGTGGCAAGCCACCCTTTTCCGGTCGAGAACCATGGTCTCAGATTTGGAGGTGCTGATCCTCATCCCAGCCGCTTCACATTCGGCCGCGAACCTACCCAGCAAGAGCTGAAGGTCAGAGCTGGATGAAGCTAGGAGGACCACATCATCCGCAAAAAGCAGAGACGAGATTCTCCTGCCACCAAACTCGACACACTCCACACCACGGCTGCGTCTAGAAATTCTGTCCATAAAAGTGATGAACAGAACCGGTGACAAAGGGCAGCCCTGGCGGAGTCCAACCCTCACTGGGAACAGGTCCGACTTACTACCGGCTATGCGGACCAAACTCACGCTCCTCTGGTAAAGGGACTGAATGGCCCTTAACAGAAAGCCACCCACCCCATACTCCTGGAGCGTCCCCCACAGGGTGCCCCTGGGGACACGGTCATAAGCCTTCTCCAAATCCACAAAGCACATGTGGATTGGTTGGGCAAACTCCCATGCCCCCTCCATCACCCTTGCAAGGGCATAGAGCTGGTTCACAGTTCCACGGCCAGGACGAAAACCACATTGCTCCTCCTCAATCTGAGATTCAACTATCGATCGGACCCTCCTCTCCAGTACCTTGGCGTAGACCTTTCCAGGGAGGCTGAGGAGTGTGATCCCCCTATAGTTGGAACACACCCTCAGGTCACCCTTCTTAAAGATGGGGACCACCACCCCGGTCTGCCACTCCCTAGGAACTGCCCCCGATGACCACGCAATGTTGTAGAGACGTGTCAACCATGACAGCCCTACAACATCCATAGCCTTGAGATACCCAGGACGAACCTCATCCGCCCCCGGGGCTCCGCCGCTGTGTAGTTGTTTGACTACCTCAGCAACTTCTGCCCCCGAGATCGGACAGTCCATCCCCAGGCCTCCCAGCTCTGGTTCCTCCTCGGAATGCGCATTGGTGGGATTGAGGAGCTCCTCGAAGTATTCCTTCCACCGTCCGACTATAGCCTCAGTTGACGTCAGCAGCTCCCCATCCCCACTGTAAACAGTGTGAGCGAGTTGCTGTCTTCCTCTCCTGAGGCACCGGACAGTTTGCCAGAACCTCTTTGGAGCCGATCGATAGTCTTTCTCCATGGCCTCACCAAACTCCTCCCACGCCCGAGATTTTGCCTCGGCAACTGCCACTGCTGCACCCCGCTTGGCTATCCGGTACCTGTCTGCTGCCTCCGAAGACCCACAGACCAGCCACGCCCTGTAGGCCTCCTTCTTCAGCCTGACGGCTCCCCGAACCTCTGGTGTCCACCAGCGGGTACGGGGGTTGCCACCACGACTGGCACCGGCCACCTTACGACCACAGCTAGCAAAAGCCGCCTCGACAATCGCAGAGTGGAACAAGGCCCACTCGGACTCAATGTCCCCCATCGGAACATCCCTAAATAAAATTCATAAAAAGTATGTACTGACACTACACCAGACATGTTTTCTTTGTGGGAAATCTGTAGGAGTTTTGGTGTTACACACCTGTTACACGTAAGCACAACCGTTCTGTTTAAAATATGTCAGTCTGCTGCCTTGGCAACGGATGTGTGTGGCAGAGTTGGCAGAAGAGAGAGCTAGCCAGTGTAATTTGTTGATTTAAACCTCGTTTTTGTTGCGCTGCTGCTGCTGCACTTCCTACAAGTTAAACATCAACAACTGGAATAACTTCCTCGTTCATTCTGAATAAACACCACAACATTTTTACGTTACGACCTTCCTCACTATTACGAGTTATTAAACACATTATTATAAAAAACGTTCTCGTTAATACGAGATGCTGCTCTAGCATTTTCCTCGCACTAGTGACAATACGCTTTCATATAAAATGAGTGGTTTCAGGAAAAGTAGTTCTGCTGCTCTTTATAAAAACCTGCAGGGAAATCTGTTGGATGACTAAAGCTTTTCCTCATGTGAAGCTGACCCATTTGTTTGTGCTGTCACCATCAGAACCACAGAAGAAGGCCTGAAGGAGGAGGAGTGCGGCCACATCTACCCGCTGGTTTATGCTTCCCACCGAGGGCTGGCATCAGCAGCTGGCGCCTTCCTCTGTAACAAGTGTGTAGACGTTCTGCACAGGTGCAGAGTTGTCATCTTTGTGGTGTTTTTAAAGCTGCAGCGTTTTTGTTTAAGGAGTTTTCACAAATCGTTTCATTGTTCCTATTTGATTTGCTCCATCAGAATGAATAATTAAAAACACGATAGGGTTTTAAACACAATATCATAGTAATCGTTATAATTGCGTGCATCAACATGAATGTTGATTTCCACAAAAGCAAAGAAACAAATCCGTCGCCTTCAGCAGCAGAGGGTGTTTTTGCATGTTAAATAACTCACTTTATATTGAATGGTAGTTATGTTATTTTTTCAACTACATGTTGTTTGTTTGTAACTCATAAAATGTTTTTATGTGTTAGACTGAAAAGCGTGATCTGTAGTGATGCCCAGGAGAAGGATCATCGCAACAACTCAGCTTTTCTTCAAATCCTCGTCTCCTTCTCCATCCAGAGCGAGGTCAAGCCTCCATGTTTTCTCTCACAACAGTCCTTTGTTTGAATTTTGAAGACTGGCTTTAACTGAAGTTTAGTGTAAATTGATGTTTTTCCTCATGGATTCTTTTCATTTTGTATTTTATTGAAGATTCAGGTCACACATTCTTGTAATGCTGCTTTACTCAAAAAGATCCGTGGGAGATAACACTGCAACAACAAACTTATCAGTGTATTTTAAACCCAGCTATAACATTTGTTAGTAAATCTGAACTTTACCATCTTCTAACAGTTCCACGAGCATGGGGCGTACCTGGTGGACAGTCTGTGGGCTGTGGCAAGCTCTGAGCTAAGAGACTGGGAGACGATGACAGCTTTACTGCTGCAGGATGCTGGTGAGGAAGATTGAGACAAAACCATTAGCAGCAGTTTGAGCTAGATGGATTCTGCAGAAACTATTAAGATTAATACTTAGAAATTCATCATGATACATTAGCGCTGTACACATCTGTCCTGCTTTCTTTTGAGTTTGCTCTTGTTTTCTGCTTTTGTGACGTCAGGTTTGATTTACGAGGAGGAGGGAGTGCTTCTGGATATTATGATGTGTGCCATCAGACAGGCAACTCAGGCCACCCCGCCTGCTGGAAGGTCTCAGAGCAAAAAGGTGCAAGTGTTGTTTTTTAAAGTTTAATGGTCTGTGTAGGTTGGGTCTCTATTGGTCGATACTTTTAGCACAAATGCACAATTTGCCTTATGTTTCTGTTTTTTGCCTTCCCTGTGTGTTTGTGGACCAATGTTGATCTGGGGTCAGCTCCTGAGTATAAAAGAAAAGAAGATCCAGGAACAAGACCGGAGCCGCATCACCACACACTTCATCCCCATTCTGCCTCAGCTGCTTTCCAAGGTAAAAAGCTAAACTTATTTAAGTTTTCAGCATTTTATTCTCATGTAAATTAATACAGACCATATCTCCTTTTACTGACCTTCAGTATTCAGCTGATGAAGGAAAAGTGAGCCTTCTGCTCAAAGCTCCTCTTTACTTTGATCTGGAGATGTACAGCAGCACTCAGTGGCTGGAGAAGGTATGAGAACCAGAGTTGGGAAGGTCCTGCATGATGAGTCAATAACTTGGTGTTTTGAATAGGGCCCGACCGATATGCTTTTTTTGGGACCGATACCGATATAAAACTTTTAACAAAGGCCGATAGCCGATATAATGGCCGATAATTCTCCCTCACAAAAAAAAGATAAGATTTTTCTTAAGCTTAAACCCTTCCTTCTCTGCCTTTTTGATGCAAACTTGTTTCTCTATTACTCACCAAAGAACTGTCTCAATAACTCACTAGGGTTTCCAAGTAATGCAAATAAGATTTATTTAGCAGATCTCAAAAAACAACAGAACACACAAACTCAGTCACGGCATAAATCTAACATTCAAGTTTTTTCTTGTAAACTGTGGTTTCCACAAATACATTTTAACTTAAAGGAATATTCCACCACTCAGTAAAATTGTGTCTTGTTAAGATTCCCCAGAGTTAGACAAGTCAGAAAAAGCATTTTATAACCAGCCCAATGTGATCTGGCAGCAGTTGGTTTTCTTAGTTTAGTATAAAACAATGTAAGTGCATTCACGTACATTGTAGTGTTTTTTTATGTAGGTGAATGCAAGCCTTCCCTTACATTGCTTTATGCTAAAACGACTGGTTACAAAATGTTTTTTCTGACTTGGCTACCTCTGGGGAATCTAACAACACACACAAGTTTAGGGACAGAAGATCCCTATAAGAATATTAAAATAATAAAATTGCAGCAATAAATAAAACGTAATACGTGTGCTTTGTAACAAAGTAACACTCTGTGGAAGTTAACTTGGTGAACTCATTCACCCTGGACAGGAAATAATTGCACATAAGAAACATAAATAAGAATAAATTTTAAAAAAGTTTCAAAACAATAATTTGTGTTCAAAGTTCAAAGGAGTGGAGCCACACAACATGAGTTCATGAAGCTGGCGCCATCTGCTGGATAGGAAGTGCAATATTGGCCTTATCGGCCGTCTTTTTGGCTGATAGCCAATAGTGTTAATGACCCCAATGTCGGCAGATATATCGGTCGGGCCCTAGTTTTGAATGTTTGTTTTCACATAATATATTTTACATTCTCCTGTAATATGATGCTAATTGTTAATACATGAGAAAATGTGGGACATACATCTTATAAAAGAGGTGCTTTTTGTTAGCATTTCTGCTTTTTGGACCTGAAAAGCTCTTTGTAACCTGTCAGAACAAATTAAAACTAGGTCAGACCTTCAGATCAGGAAAGTTGTGTTCTGTGTGCATATTCTGTCCCCCCCATCCCCGTCAGCATCTGGACCTGCTACTGGCTCAGATATGTGACATTGTGAAGAAGCACACGGAGGCCACTGTGCTGCAGGCCTGCACCCACCTGATCAGCACATTATGTTCAGACAGCTACACCTTCTCCTCCCGCGCACACCTGGTGTTCAGTCAGCTGCTGGATGACCTGACTGAAAGTTTCAACACCTACCTGAGTGACCTGCTGCAGGTTAGAACACATGCCAGACGGTGGGGCTTGCTTATGTGTACACACAGGTGGTTGGTTATACAATGCTTTACCACCGTTTATTTACAGCACCAAGATAAAAATAAGATTAAAACAATCTGCTTTCACATAAACGCGAATGGAGTGAGAGAATGGAGATGGATGCTGATCCTACTCACTTATGGTAACAACATCCGTGTTGGACAATATAGAACTTATTGAAAATTGCTGTAATGATAATTGTTTGCTGATGATTTGATAGCTTACACTCTTTGATTGTGTAGCATCTTCTGGTCATTTGTTCAAACTAACAATAAATTGTTCCTTAGAGATATAAATCAAAGTAGAAAAAACAACTAGAGTTTTTACTTAAAAAAGGGAACTAATGTGATTATTTTCTTAAAATCTGGTAATTTTGTTTATTGTAACTTAATAAACCCCAGATGTGTGTGTTTGATTTTCCTAGGGGACTGCAGATGAGGATGATGTGTACAATGCCTCCACAGCCTTGAAAAGAATGGCTGCCTTGAGCAGGTAGGTCTATAGTGACTCGTGTAGCTGTAGTGCTGCTCCTGGACCTGGGATCATGCTGATGTGGAGTTTGTGCTTCTCAGTGCCAAAGACCCCACTTCCTGGAAGCTGCTTGGCTCCTGTCTTGAGTTACTGAAGAGCAGGATTGAGTCCCTGGATTTTGACAAAGAGGTTTTTAACTGAGTTTAATGTTTTTGTGGGTTTATGACTCGGGGTTTGTGGAAATAATGTAGGAGAGGGTGTCAAGTCATCAGTGCCATCAGTGGTGATATTTAACTTAGTTCATATGATGATGTAGGCTTCACTGAGTTAACAATACTATTTTGCCTTTGCATCAAGCTTTTGTAGTTTGCTGTTTTTTGTCCTTGATATGATAAAAGTTTGTTTTTGTGTGATTTCAGCTGATGGTGGCAGCTCTAAAGTTTGCAGGTTTTCATTTGATGTGGGCCAAAGTCAATGTGGTCAGCTTCAAGCCAGCGGAGGTGACTGATGGATATAAACATGAAACAGAGCTTGTTTGCTTTTTGTTCATCCTCTTGGATCCTGGTGGTGTTGGTGTGTCTACATCACTGGTGCTTTAACAATAGCAGTGGTCCTGTCACAGCCACTCCTTTGTGTTTGTGTCGGCTAGTGCAGCAATGTGATTCTCCTTTAGCTTATTTTTCATATATTGTTTGCTTCATTTGTCTGTTTCTATTTCAATTTTAAATGCTTAGTTTGTCATTTTAGTTTTTTTTTTAGATTTGTTTATTCTGAAGGACCCGGATGACCTCTTTACCGAATGTGATTGACAACTAAAACTGCAAAAAACAGTTATTTTGTTAACCGTCCACTGCTTTAAAAGCATAATGGTTTGGTTCATTCTCTAAAGCGTGTAATATATGATTCAGCCGTATTCAGGATGTCTCTTTTACACAATGCACTTTTGATAATCAACATCTGGATGTGACTCTTCTGCCATGACTCCTCTCTCCAAGGCTGAACTGAGGCTTCTGAAGAAGGACGTGCATTGGTTCTGTAATATCTGCCAGTCTTGTTTGTCTCTGGACCAGTCTGAGATAAGAGATCAGGTAAATGAGCAGCATCTCCTACAGTAGCAGAACAGCCATATTGTTTTAGATTATTTTCTGACAAGCATTGACTTTTGCTTCCCTTTGTAGGCCTTTGAGCTCCTGTGTGACCTGCTGCTATTGTACAGCACCTGCTCAGTCAGCACCGAGCCTGCCCTCAGGAGCCTGGTCCACCTGCCGTCTGACTCTCTACGTGCTGAGATGGCTTCTTTCCTTCTGGACTATGTCTTTAACAACACGGAGCATTTTGAGCTGGATGGTATCTAAAGTTTCTAAAGCGGCTTCAGTTATCGTCGACTTCCCTGGTGTATTACTTGGTTTCTTTTTCTGAGTCACGATGAAGAGGATTCATCTCAGTTGTTCCCTCCCTGGGGATTCTACTCTCACATTTGCCTGTGAACGTTCTGTTTGATGTCTTTGTTTGGAGTCTTCTCATAGTTTAGGATGTTCTGTCAAATCCCCTGAAATAATACCAGCAGGCCCAGGTGCTCTGTTTGCTTCTAAACACCTGAACACCTTCCCTATCCCTTCTTTCTAAACATAAGTAACTCTTTGTTATTCCTCCATCTTGTCCTCTTTTTGCCTCTCCTGTTTAGATGTGAGTGAGGATCAAAGGATGACTATTCAGAAGAAACGCAACCAGCTGGCTGGCTACTGCAAATTGATCATTTATGGTGTTTTGGACCTCACAGCAGCAACCAACGTCTTCAGGCACTATAGCAAGGTGGTGCTGACCTGAGTCTCCCCGTGTAATAACACAGACACGTGTATCTACAGCTAGGGTACTTGATTACTCTTTGAATAAATGAACTGGGCTTGGAATACAGGAGCAGTCTGATTTAAAAAGATGTGTTTAAAAGAGGAGGAGGGTGGCAAAATCTGATTTGGAACCAGAGAGGTGCTAAAGATGAGTCACAGAGAACAGTAGCTAAAAGAAGTCAGAATGACGTGGAGAGAAAGGATCATTTTACATTTTCAGACGCTCATCTAAGGCTGTTAATTAAACTATTGATTTTTTTCTCCCAGCATTTGAAAGAATTTGGTGACATCATCAAGGAGCTGGTGAGCAGGAGCAAGCTCATCAACCCCATCCAGAGTGCCAAGATTGTGTGCCTGAGCCTGCAGCAGGTAGACTTTTTCACTTTTCCTGTCTGACTGTTGTGAAGAAGGTAGGAATGTTCCTCTGTGGTGCAGCGATGGAGAGAAGCAGCGAGGGGGTTGAGAGTGGGATGTGAAGATGAGCTCTGTTCTGAGAGAAAACACAGAGAATAATAGATTTACAAAATGCAAACTCATAGTTGCACAGTAGTCCATTCTAGAAGAGATGAAGATGTGTACAAGCTTCTCTACATCTGCCAAGCTCAGCATTGGATGTAGTTTGGCAAAGTTCCTAAGATGATAAAAGGAAGTCTTACACAGGTGTCTAATGTGGGTGTCAAAGATGAGTTGTGAATCCATTTTGACACCCAGGTTGGTGGAGAGGGTTGTGTTTTTGCCAGAGAAAGTGATGCTGGTTGTGGTCAAGATAAAAGTCTTGGACAAAGAATCAGAAGCTTCCTTTACCATAAGAGCTGAACAATTGTAGGAAAAGATTGAATTGTAATTTCAATGTTTGTCAAATCAAGCTTTGGCACATTAACTCCTTCACTGCCAGCCATTTGCTGATCAGAAAAGCCCTTCACTGCCAGCGTTTTTCAGCGTTTTCACAGTTTTTTTTTCACACAGAACATTGCGCTCTATGATGTCAATGTCAAAAATAACAAAACAAAGAGGAGACTCATCTCTTACAACTGGAAGAATTTGCGCGGTTCGACCACTATCCTTTCTTTCATTATCCGTTGTCGAGTTGTGATTGGCAGAAGCTTTTCCGGTTCACGCCTCACTTTGTTTTGAGCCGCTGCTGTAAAAAAATAAAAAAATCTCCTAACACATGGATTTTCCGCTTCCTGATCACGTGACGTACGTGGATGAAGATCGGCTTTAGAGCTAGGATGTTTGTTCTCACAGTGCGGGGGCTTGTTCCCACGCCCACACAGTAAAAAAATACAAAGTCAAAGGGAACAAACATAAAAAAGTAGTCCTTTTCCAAAAGCCAAAGCATAGAAGTGGGTCTTCAGTCGTGACTTGAAGACAGTGAAAAATGATGACTGTTGAATTGCAATGGGCGGTGCATTCCAGAGAAAGGAGGCAGCATACACAAAACCCTGCTCCCCCCTGCTTTATAGTTCACTGTTGGAGTAGAGAGCAGCTGGCGATTTGCTGGTTTCAGTGAGAACGCTGGCACATAGGGTGTGAGCAGGTCACATGGGTAGTATGGTGTGAGACAGTTCAATGCTTCAAAAACAAAGAACAGAAGCACGCCATGAAAGTCACGGGCAACCAGCGGAGATATGCCAGAACAGGGGTGAAATGGCTACGTCTATTTGTGCTTGTTAAGAACTTGCAGCAGCATTTTGCACCTACTGCAGCTTAGGGTTGGGCATCAAGCATCGATTGGAACCGGTTCCAACTGTTAGGTTTTCCCGGGATCGTTCAAAGTCTTTTATTTTGATTCCTAGTGTTGATTCCTAGTATGCCGACTAGAAGAGGAATCCGCGGCCGATCTCCGTGAAAAATAAATGTGATCTGCAAATTGTGATCAACGCTTTTCAGAGCTGATCACACTAACCAGGGTTTCCCTTACATAGACGTAGCTGTGGCGGGCCGCCACGGCTAAAATCCCACTGCCACGCCTACAAGATCCCAAGGTTTTTTTTTTTCTTTTGCGCTGTTTCCCGAAGAAGCAGCAGGAACTACTAAGTTGTCGCTTGTGATCACAGCCGGCGGGCAGCAAGGAGGAGCAGGCAGGGCAAGGTGCAGTTACAGCATAAGTTACTGAGTTTAAAATTAGAAAGGTAGCAGTGGATATAATGCTTTTTGGTTTACATGTTTCAATAGCATTAAGATAAACTAGTGTTGACGATCTTGACAGGGTTTCCTCCAGTGCTTATTAGGCCAGGTCCCCCCCCCCCCAGGCTAATCATCACTTAATCATGTAAAATTTATTTATTTTTTCATGTCTGACTTTAACCACATCTAATACTGTATTACGGCGTGAGCGCAACAGCGACAACTTAAGATCGATGTGTGAGCAGCGTGAAAGGTCGGGTGTTTTCATCTGAACCCTTAAAACCTCCAGCAGGCTACGCTGCACTATTGACGTGTTAGCGCGCGGCGCTAACAACTCAGCGACGTGACATGTCTCGGGGAAAGCGTAAAAACACGTTGGACGCTTCTTCTGAAGCGGGAAAATAATGCTTCTTCTTAAGCAGAGCACGACGTCGCCTCGGCTCGTTCACGGCCGGTACCGGACTGGGCTCGATAACATTGACCCAGCACAGCCACTGGGTCATTGGAGCTACCCCGTGACTGCCTGATGGAAAACCAGCGGGTTTCATCAGACTCGTAAAGTTTCTTGTTTTTGCTGGGGACCCCATGTATTTTACCGCTCCCTCCTGCAGTCTTCCCCTATTAACATTTAAAATGATTCTGTAAATTCCGTATATCAATAGAAACAATCTCTGCCTCTGCCAGCTGCAGTAAATGTAGTCTCCAAATAATAAATAAGAGGTGCATTCATCTGTGTATCTCCTTTGATCCGCATTAGTGATATTCTCAGCACCAGAACAGTGAAGCAAAGAAACGCATTCCTGAGTTTGTTAGTAATTTTATTTATTATGTGCATCAAACCTGTGCAATTTTTCTCTGAAATGAGATCAAATCAGTGCTTCTATGAGTTGTCTCCGCTCTACCCCCCCCCCGCCGGCCCCACCGCCACAGCTGGAAAAATTCCTAGGGGAACACTGGAAGTAAATGATAACATTAATAACTATTGGATTTTCGTGTGTGAGTAACACAATGTATTGTTAAATCAAGCACATACTGATCTGGTGTAGATGAGATCTGAAATGGATCAATGCAGGAACAATATTAATTTTAAAGCCATCGGTGACTAAAGCACAGATTATTCAAAAAATTTTATTTAACATCTTGTTCATTCAACATATTTGATTATTTCAATATATAAGTTGTAAAGTCACGTAGGAACTTCGAGGAAGTTGACTTTTATTTAGAGTGAGGTTACAGCAGTCTGACTCCTGCTTGAGGCCTTGAGCAAGGATGTTATGGCTTTTTGCAGTAACAAGAACTGGCAAAACTTTGTTTTGGATTCAGAGGACAGACAGATGGTGTTTTTCTGTCTGCAAATGAAAAGTTAATTTCTGGTCATTTTATTGATGAAAATTTGACCACTGGTTCATCACACGTATTTTAAAGAAAAATTCAAATGCTTTATGAATGAAGAGAAGTTGCTTTTTTAAGTAAGCATATTGTTATAGCTCTAAGATGCGGGTGACAACAGAGACAAACAACCACAGCCATGATAATAGCCATAGCAGTGCCATGAAAATTAAATTAAAATAGAAAGATGACCAAATGTGCTGTCAGCTCAAGCATCGGGTAACTCGACACAAGGTTTCTGCCCGACAAATATGAGTTTGTAAATTGATCTGCTTTCCTTTAAAAGCCATCTTCTAGGGCTGCAGCTAATCGAATATTTATGTAATCGAGTACTCTATCAAAACTTTTATCGATTAATCGAGTACTCTAATAAATTACCCTTTTGTGTTTGTAAACCATTATATCAGAAAGCATGTTATAAAATATGAAAGACCTCTTAAAATGAGCAAGCAAGTGCCAGTGATTCTTCAAGTTTTATTCAAAATTAGTTTTCTAAACTTCAGCATTTCAACTTTACTTCACAGTAAACAAATGCCTGTGCAAAAAGTAAGTAAACAACCTGAGCCTGAAAAAACTAGAAGGATAACTGTTGAAGTAGCGCTGCGAGCCGCTGCGGCTCAAACAGCACTAGAACCACTCACGGCGCATGCGCAAACATGGCTCGCCAGCTGTTAAACTATTAACAAACGCTGTTTTAATTTCTACACTTTTTTTTCTCACACAATAACAAGAATTGTCGAGAAAGCATGTTTGCCGTAGTTATGTCAAATTATACTGATCACAAAACATTTATTTATTTTCTTTCGTTTTCCTCCACCACTCTCATAAATACCTGTGTCCTCCTGCAGCAACCCCGAGGGACAACAGACATCAATAACACAACAAAAGTCAGACGTGTTGTGTAAAAACTAGGGATGCACCGATCAGGTTTTTTGCTGCCGATCACCGATACCGATATCAAAGAATGCTGATCACCGATACCGATCACGTGGATTGGCCAGAAATTTTCTACAACGTTATAATGAGTGCTACAAACTACATAATCTGGGAATAAAGGAAATGTAACCTGATCTAAAATGGTCTGCATTAGGGTTGTCACGGTGTGAAAATTTAACCTCACGGTTAATGTGACCAAAATTACCACGGTTTTCGGTATTATTGTGGTATTTTTTTAAACGTGTTACATTTTCACACAATTAAATAAACCCTGTATGTCAGGAAATATTGTCCTCAGTTTGTGTCTAAATTTTGCCTAAAATGTGTTATTTTGTAATTATGTTGTTTATTTGTTTACATTTTTTCCCTTTAGTCTATAAAATACCAATATTTGCCCATAACTTCTTATTTTATGTCTGTTTGATGTCATCATTTTAAAAATATTAGATCAGATGATACTCAGTACTCAAGTAGCCTTCTAATCAGATACTTTTTTACCCTTACTTGAGTAATAAACCCTATATCAGGAACGTATTGTCCTCGGTTTGTGTTCCAGTGAGCTTTGCAGATTTGAGAAAATGTCATCAGGCAGTAATCATTGTTAAATTCATAATTATTCTCGGAGAGAGACCAACTCTTATCTGCCCCTGGGAGCCCCGTAATGCATAGCATCAGTTCAACATGGGGGTGTCCGCGACACGGTTTATATGCAGGTAGCGGCGCTGCGGCTGCTTTATGTAGCGACTCGTTGCATTCTCCCTCAACCCAAATCCTCGGATCACGCATTTTAGCTAAAACGCTAACGTTAGCTTGCCTTGCGTTGACTGTAGAGTTGTGGGTGATGGTCACACAGATGTGTCATGAGATTTGAAGCGTTGCTGCCTTTCCCAGACACTTTTTCTGCACGTGCTGCAAACAGGATAGCCGTCTTCTATCAACTGTCCCTCGGCATTCTTCAAACATCCAAAAAATGCCCGTACTTCCCACTTTGTCTTCTTTGAGGGATAATAAATGTCCTGAGTGCTGCCGTCTCCTCCTTTGGCCATTATTTCAGCTTTAGCTTCAACAAAGTTTTGGTTGTAAACATCAAAGCGCGCATGTGCCGCCGGCAACTTCAGCAGATGATACGGTGGCTGGTAAGGGTCACCGCGCCTACACCGCAGGCACGGTAAACCCACCGAGATAATTTTTTTTTTTAAACAAGACCGTTATTATTATTGTCAACTTTTTTTTACCGGGGTTTACCGCTACACCGGTTACCGTGACAACCCTACTGATCGGTCTGCTTTGATCTTTTTTGAAAACTCCGATCAAAACCGATAGGGGCGCTATCGGCCGATTGGGATCAAATGCAGATCCATCGGTGCATCCCTAGTAAAAACTGCTATTTTTAGCACATTTTTAGGTCCGACGTGTTGCTACTGTATAGAATGAGTCGTTTACATGTTACTTTATGAACCATAAAATGTGAGATTCCATAGAAATATGAAAAATCAATCTGATGGATCTTTGACTATTTTAACCAGAAGATCGGAACGTTTTATTGCAGGGATTAAGCAACACTTCGTATTAACCCAGAGGAAAGAGAGAGAGTCAGGTTTAAAATAGTTAAGAAATTTATTTCCACACAATTTAAACAAGACTAAATTAAGCACTCTGCGTACTGATGGACTAAGGTGGAGTGAGACGTAACATGATGATGGTGTGTGTGTGTGTGTGTGTGGGATGTTATTCAGAACCAGTGGATCTGGAAAAGCAGTTAGTTCTGAGTGGGAGTAAATGTTTCGCTCTAAACTTTAGTAGATTTATAACACACATGAAACGCCATCTGTCGGTCTACATACCCAGGGGAAGCCTCCGTTCAGATCCAGAATGCCGAGGTCCTTGTGGACCCTCTTTGGTACCGAAGCTGGTAGAAAAGCAGCTTTGCCGACCAAACTAGTCTTGGAATGCTTCCAGGTGACGACAGGTTATCACTGGCGTCCCTGAGACCCTGAAGGGGTCGTGAGGTTCAGCTTTTATTCTGAAGGAACCGTTGCGGTCAGGTGTCACTTGCAACAGATTTTATCCAGCTTGTCTGAGGTTCTTTATGGCTGAAGAGGAATCCGGATGGCCTGTCCGAGATTTCTTTAGAACGCTTGAACTAACTAAAAGGTGGCGTGGGATAGTTTTTATAATTGTCATATTTTGGTTTACTGGCGAATCAGAATTTGACATGCAAAAAGAAGGTTTATACAAACACCACAGAAAACCATGCCTGGCCCCAGAAACGAAGGTTCTGATTGGGTGAGACAAAAGGAAATGTTTCATGTGACTTTTAACATTACGTGTCTTTAGTGTCTAGTGCAAATGTCCAAGATTATAATAACTTGTAAAATACTACTGATCGCAGGATTATAATATCAAGTAATAAACATTGTAATTTCACAGATTGATTGAACATTGGGCTCACATTATTATTGGTAATTAACAACGTTGTTGATTATGTATTTATCAAAATAGTTCTTGTCTTCGCTGGTAGAGGTGAAGCAGTTCAGATGAGCAGAGTGCATGAAAGACCTTGGCCATTATCTCGTAGATTAGGCTGTCAGAGACTTTATGTCTCTGCTCGAGCAGACACGGCAGATCATGACCTTTAGGTCGAAACAGGACATTCATGACGCTACACTACCAGACGCACAGTATGAGCTGAAACTGAGTGCTACAAATTAAAAAGTCGCACAATGTCCGCAGAATATATAGCAGACCTCCGAGTCTGCATGCAGAAATGGCATTTACATGTGCTGCACACCGACATATATATTGGACAATGGGTTTCCATAGTCTCCGATAACACGTTTTTGAGGCTAAATGGGAGGTGGCCACCACCGCCATTTTGACCGTGTCACAGGTTCCGTTAAGCCCAGACAATTCCATAAAAGGGAAGAGAGGTGGAGCTGAGGGTGGGGCTGTAAGGCTGGGATCGACTGACGACACCCGGTCGAACTAGCTACAAGCTAACCTGAAGCTAACCCAAAGCTAACGCGGAGGTGGGAGCTAAGCTAACGGGGGTAGCAACCTAGCTACAACCGGAGTTAATTGTGCACAACACCAGAGCTTCTGAGTCAGAGATACGCCGGGCTGACCGCTGGGTAAAACCGGGTGGAACACAGAGGTCTCCCGAGAGCTCCACAAGCCGGCAGCCCGCAAAGCAGACAAGCGCCGCTTGATTACATAATCATCGTTCCTGATGACTGAGAGTAAGAGTAAGATGGCGCTTGCGCGCGGTCACGCTGCGAGCTGCTCGTCCTCTTTACGCACTGATACCTTGCTTTTTATTGGTTTTTATTGGCATTTTATTGGCTTTTATGCACTTTTCTTGTCGCTGATCCCTTTTTTGAATGGTGTGGATCCTCTGCTGACATATGATCGAGCTGCACTGCTGAGGCTTCGTCCTTCCGTTGATGTAGCCGGCAGCGCGCGCTGGGAACCGGGCTGTGCGAGCTGTGAACCTCACGGACGATGCTGCTGGTTGAACTGCCCGCGTGCTCTCTCCACCCAAGCCGTGATGTGTCGGCCCTCTGTCCGCCCCAGCTCGAGAAGGAAGCATCGGAGAAGACAAGGAAAGAGAGGTAGCCGGCGCGTGAGACGTCGGCCTGGATCCCTGAACAAGCGGCTGGCCCGATCCAGCCCAGCTTCTGACCCGATGGTTCCGAGATGTCTCCTGGATTACTCGGCGCCCTGCTCAGGGAACTCGGCCGGCTCTGAGGGTGAACCGGCACTGCGCCACGGCCGATCGGCTCGAAGATCTCGCCAGACTGGGGTTTGCTGGGAGAATCTGCGCTCGGTTACGGGCACAGAGTTAGAGGGGACTGGGTCCGTGCGCGATCTCAGTGCTGCAGCCCCGCTGCAGACCCGGTTTGGTTTGGTCAATGCCAGGCCTGTGCTGAACAAAACTTTTATTCTTCGTGACTTTTTTATTCAGCATGACTTGGGTTTTCTCTGCATCTGTGAGTCCTGGATCCCGTTTGGTGACATAAGTTTCCTACTCGAGCTCATACCACCTGGCTGCTCGTGTTTTAATATCCCCAGGTCACGGGGCAGAGGTGGAGGGCTGGTTGTTGTTTTTAAATCCAGCTTTCCTTGTAAACAGCTTACACCCACCATGTCATTTTCTTCCTTTGAACTGTGCTTATTTGAACTGTGCATCTCCCCCCGCCTGCTCGTCGTGCTGATTTATCGCCCTCCAAAGACTGACTCTAACTTCCTTAATGATTTCTGTGATCTTGTGGCAGACTGCATCCTAAAATATGACTATGTCCTATTTTTTGGTGATTTTAACATCCATATCTGCTGTCCTGACAATGTGCTTGCTAAAGGTTTTTTTAATTTGCTAGATTCATTCAATCTAACTCAATGGGTATCATCCCCAACTCATGCCAGGGGTCACACCCTGGACCTGGTTATCTCTTATGGTCTACCCGTCATGAACCTTGTGACTTTGCCTCCTGTGTTCTCTGACCACTCTCCAATACTCTGTGATGTTACATTGCCATGTCCTGTCCCTGTGTGTGAAGCTCCCGCTACTAGGTTCAGAGCCCTGGATGCAGAAACTATTTCAAAGTTTGTGGACTGTATGTGTGTAAGGTTAGAGACCTTTAACCCAGATCCATCTAACGTTGATCACTATTCACAACACTTTGATTTACTTTGTAATCAGGTCCTGGACGTGGTTGCCCCTCTCAAACTGTGCAAGTCTCGACCTAGGAGGGAGCCTTGGCTATCTGATGTCACACAGGCTTGCAGGCGGGCGTGTAGATCCTCTGAGAGAAAGTGGAAAAAGGATGGCCTACAGGTCTCGCGTGAGTTGTTCAGAGTATCTCTGGTTGCTTATCAGGATGCAGTGAGGGCCGCCAGAATGGCCTATTTTGCAGACACCATTGAGACAAACTCCAATAATCCTAAGATTCTCTACAAAACGCTAAACTCAGTTCTGGTGTATCAGGAGCCTAGCTCCATGTCTCCTACAGCTGCTGGAAACTCTGAAGCTTTTCACAAATTCTTTGTTGATAAACTGTCGGGCATTAGAGCAGCTATTTCAGGTAACTCTGTTGACCCTGTTCCAGTTCATCCATTACCACCCACCCTGAGCTCCCTCAATACAGTTTCATACTCTGAGCTGAGTAAGCTAGTTGCGAGACAGAAGCCATCTGGCTCTCCACTTGACGTTCTGCCGCCTCGTCTCTGGAAGGCTGCCTTTCCGTGCCTTGGCCCTTCACTTGGTCAGATTATCAATGGGAGCCTCAGCACAGGTGTTGTCCCAGCTGCTTTGAAAGCAGCAGTTATTCGGCCGACCCTGACGAAACCTGGTGCTGAAGTCTCTGTGATAGAAAATTACCGGCCTATCTCTACCCTGCCCTTTACATCAAAACTGCTTGAGAAAGTCGTTTATCAGCAGCTGGTCTCACATTTAGCTGACTCTGATCTGTTTGAGGTTTTCCAATCAGGGTTCAGGTCTGGCCATAGCACAGAGTCTGCTCTACTGAGGGTCCTAAATGACATCTACCTATCACTAGATCAGGGAACATCTGTGCTGCTTCTGTTGTTAGACCTGACAGCAACCTTCGACACAGTTGACCACGCGATTCTACTCGATCGCTTGGAACGATGGGTTGGGATCAAAGGGTCAGCTCTGGATTGGATTAGATCGTATCTCCAAAACAGGACATTCTGTGTTAAACTGGGTGATGTTTTTTCTTCTTGGGAGGGGCTCCGCTGGGGGGTCCCGCAGGGGTCGATCCTTGGTCCACTTTTGTTTGCAATTCATCTGCTTCCTCTGGGGTTAATCTTTTGTAAACATGGCCTATCATTCCATCTCTATGCTGACGATTGCCAGATTTACTCTCCATTGTGTCAGGAGAAAGGTCACTCTATTCAGTCCTTTGTCTCCTGTGTTAATGAGGTGAAGTCTTGGCTAATGTCCAACTATCTACATCTGAATGAGGGAAAGACAGAGCTCATTGTTTTTCACCCCAACAGCAGGAATGTGGATCGTTATGCTGATCTTGGCCCTCTTTCTCCCTACTCAAAACCAGTTGTTACCAGTTTGGGGGTGAAACTTTATGTAGGACTTAAATTTGATGCTCACATCAATTCTGTGATCCGGTCCAGTTTCTTTCACCTGAGACGCCTTGCTAAAATCAAGCCTATGCTGTCGAGAGCCCACCTGGAGCGGGTACTGCATGCCTTTGTTATTTCTCGGCTTGACTACTGCAACTCTCTCTATCCAGGGTTGTGTCAGTCATCACTGTGTCGCCTACAGGTTGTGCAGAACAGCGCTGCCAGGTTCCTGACTGGGACCAGGAAACGGGACCACATCAGTCCGGTTCTGGCCTCTCTGCACTGGCTTCCGATTTGCTATCGCTCACAATTCAAAATACTCGTCTTTGTTTATCATTTCTTCCAGGGTGGTGGTCCCCCCTATCTGGCCACTCTCCTGAACAAACATTCCCCATCACGTGCTCTGCGCTCCTCTGACCAAGGCCTGCTCGCTGTCCCTCGGTCTAGGTGTCGTACCCGTGGGGACCGGGCTTTCTCAGTCCTAGCACCTTTACTCTGGAACCAGTTGCCACCCTCAGTTAGGCTGTCCCCTTCTCTGCCAGTCTTTAAACACACCTCCTCCGCTTGGCGTTTCCAGAACATGTTTGATTTTGGCCCTCTTTTATGTTGAATCCATTCCACAGTTTTCATTGGTACACTCAATCCATCCACTCAATCCAAATGTGTTTCACACATTTGTCCTTTACCAGAATGTTTCATCTATCTTGTAATTTCCATTTTGTGTTTTGTAATTTGTATTTTGTAATTTGAATTTCTTTTATTGTTGATTTATTCAATATATTTACATACAACTGTACAATGTTCAGCGCTTTGGGCTTCCTGACAGGGTTGCGGAAGGCACTTTATAAATAAAGCTTTGATTGATTGCGATCTGAAATGCGCAGAGCTGCCGCTGGGGAGAACCGGGTGGAAACGTTTCCATCCCAGAGCTCCACAAGCTGGCAGCCCGCGCAGCAGACAGAAGCCGCGATCAGACAGAGATGTGCAGAGCTGCGGGGAGGGGAGAACCGGGTGGAAAACATCGGTCTCCCGAGAGCTCCACAAGCCGATAGTCGGAACCCAGCTCCACCAACATGTTATATTTCAACCCATTTTCTAAAGTGCAGCATAATGCTAAATGCACTGGGTTTTACCCTATTACATTTAAATTTCATGGTTAAACGGTACATGTTACAATCTAAGCTCAGCTCGGCAGTGACCTAAAACACATAAATATAATTTTACTTACCAAAAAAATGAAGTGGAGACTCCTTGGACGCTCTATTAGTGCAATTAATGCCACAGCAAGTCATTTTGTCCAACAATTGCACAAATAATATCCAAAAAAGAATACACAAACAGAGACTCTAAGTCCTGGAGCAGTTTCCAAGCCAGACCGAGGCTCTACTGAGGCCTTTCCACAGAGCTGTGGTCACGTGTGTCGGATGCTCATTAATTATACAGAATTTTAGGCTTTTAATACACTTAAACAGAAGAGTGAGAAAAAAAATCACCCCCCTCAGAGTTGTCATGAGTGTAAACTAGATAATTTAAACGAAAAACATGTTTTGGTACCAGGCTGTAAACATGTTTATTTCTGCTGTGAAATTGGTATTTTTAACATGGGAGTCAATGAGGATTTGCTCGCTTCTGACACCAGCCCCCAGCGGATGAGGGTGGAACTGCAATTTTTGGTACTTCTGGGTTGGACTCAATTTTTGAGCCGCATTGTGGGGGCTTGGTGTTGCAGCATCGAGGATGTGGTGTTGTGGTGGGCTAAATCCATTTCACAGTATTTACACTACGTTTTCCTCCTTACGAAGTGAAAAATGGTCCCACACCTTTGACATTTTCTGTCTTTTTCGCACTCCACTGGGGTCCACGTTGTCCGCCATGGCTTAAGAGAAAGTTAAGTTACATTCACTACTCGCATGTGCATTCAGTGCAGTGTGTATGTGCGTCACTTATTTCGGTCCGGGTGAAACGTGACTACGGGTGATTGCAAAGCCATGAATTAATTAAACATGAATTAAATGAAGCCTCGAGGCAGAGAATTTGACTCGAGGCTTTTTTGTACTCAAATTATTCGAGGTACTCGAGGAATCATTTCAGCCCTACCATCTTCCACTTTAAACCCATCTAAGCATTTTTGAATAGCTTGACCTATATAAGTACTTTGAATGAAATTATGACCGAGTTCTGATTCTAAAAACATGTTTTGTTGCCTACTAGTGAGTTTCTTGTGACCTGCTTGAAAAACAACGCCTACTGGTAAAAAAAAAACTGAATTGGCGTAGGAGGGAGAAGTCATTTGCTTCATTAGTGGCTGTTTACATGGAGCTTTACCAAGAGATGTCACCAGAATTGGAGCAAGAATTTGCCCACAACTTTGGTGCTGAAGGCCTACAACCATATAATTTTGAGCCAACTGCGACACCTAATGTTGGCATTCGTGAGAGGGATTATTTAAATGGTGTTAGACGAGATATTGAGTCGTGGGAAAGTCAAAATGCACACGGACTGGGCAACGTGAACTGGTAAGTGAATTTTCAAAACACAGTTTTATTTACAAGTAAGAAGTTGCCTAATGTCATTAAATGTGTATAAACACTGCTATATAAAACATAGGGACAGGGAAGTTTACGAAGTTAAGCAGCTGGAGTGCTTACTATTTTAATGATCATACTACCAAGTAGTTCTTTTAATTCAGCTATAGGCTGGCATACCACACATTTAAAAATCAACATGGGCCCATAAATCTGCAGTAAAATGAGTAAGGACATGTTATTTATGAAAATGAAATGTGTTGTAATTTGTATAAAGACTGAACAACAAATTTTTGGTTTTCATAGAACAAATGTAATGTCTCTAGGGTTGTCACGGTATGAAAATTTAACCTCACGGTTATTGTGACCAAAATTATCACGGTTTTCGGTATTATCGCGGTATTTTTTAAACGGTGTTGCATATGTTCAGAAAGCATTGATAGTCCTGTTCTACACAAACTGAAATAGTTTTGAAAAGGTTTAACAGTGTTTATTAAACCTAAAATAACACAAAGCCTTAGCAAAAGTGCAACTTTTCACAAGTAAAGGAACAAATAGCTTCTTTTTCTGGAACATGTGCCAGTAGTCAGTGCAGGTTTAAATGATACAAATCCAAACATTCGAAACATAAACAATATGTAAACAAATCAAAGAAACACCACTTGTTTTCTCATATACTTGTTTTCTTCATTATCAAAATGAAAATCTAAAACTCCAGTCCACACTTGACTTGAGCACTGTACAAGTCAACCTTAAAAAAATATGTATTTAAAATAAATAGCCACTTTAAACAAATTACTAAAATAACTACTACACTATGTAATCAAATCCAAACGTTCAAGTATAAATGGCATTGAATAAGTAAACAAATCAATGACAAGGAACTAATTGTATATTTCTCTTCATCATCAACAAATAAGATGCTTCATCCAGCAACAGGGTGTCCGTGACACGGTTTAAATGCTGGCAGAGGACGCTGCGGCTGCAGTATATGGTGGCTCGTTGCATTCTCCGTCAACCAGATGTCCTCGCGTCATGCATTTAAGCTAAAATGCTAATGTTATCTTACCTTGCACTGGCTGTAGAGACGTGGGTGATGGTCACGCAGATGTGCCATGAGATTTGAAGTGTTGCTGCCTTTTGCAGACACTTGTTTCCTGCACGTTCTGCAAACGGGATAGCCGTCTTCTATTAACTGTCCCTCAGCATTTTTCAGAAATCCAAAATATGCCCATACTTCCGATTTAGTCTTCTTTGAGGGCTGATGGATGTCCTGGGCGCTGCCGTCTCCTCCTTCGGCCATTATTTCAGCTTCAAAGTTTTGGTGCCGTTGCAAACTAAAAAGTGCGTGTGCGCGCCGCGGGAACTTCAGCTGAAGCGACGGTGGCTGGTAAGGGTCACCGCGCTTAAACCGCGGCCACGGTAAACCCACCGAGATAATTTAGGTTTTTAAAAACTGGACGGTTATTTTTATTGTCAACCTTTTTACCGGGGTTTACCGCTATACCGGTTACCGTGACAACCCTAAATGTCTCAAACAATAAATTTAGTGTCAAGGATAACTAGCAATATTACCTTACTATTGATTCTTCCATTTTTCTTTTGACATCTTGACATTTTACATACATACTTTATTAACACAATCATACATTCTTACAAACCTTATCTACAATGATACATCAACCAAACTAGTAAAGCTCAAGCACATCTCTGAAACTTTTGTTCTCAAATGTAGGGGTGAGAAACAACATTAGTGAAATGTATACATAAATGGCATAGTATAATATAGTACAGTGTATGTATAAATATATATAGAATAGAATATTTAAAAGTAATAGAAATAACTTTGAAAAGCAATAAGCTTCTTAGGTGAGGAGATCATCTTTTTTACAATGTTTACATTATATTACACTACAGGCACTATTGCTATGTAGCCTACAGGCAGATGATCCAATGAGTACATGGCATCATTGGGTGACACATCTGCAAGCCTCTGCCATCATGTGTGGTGAACGCCATCAGAGCAGCCTTTCCAGATGAAGATGGCCAGCACTGAGGTTTCCACTGCCCTGATCTGGACTAGTGTAGTAACTGTAAAAAAAATGTAAGTCAATGTTTGCATGAACGGATAAAAAATATTAAAATTATGAAAGTACTTGTTGCTTGGTTTTTAATGATTATTAACATTATTACACACACACACACACACACACAAACAATTGACTACAGATATATTTGTCCAGTGTAAATAAAAGCTACATAAATGTACATGTGCTGAAAATACTGTACTGTTCAATAGCTTCATTCTTGTCCACTCTAACAAATGGCTGTCAGTAGTCCAGGATCAGCTGATTTGATTCCAGATTTTGCACTGCTTAGTCTTAATGGGTTGTTGGCAGAGGCATCCTGGAGCCGGCTATTAATTGCTGTGGCATAGTCTGTAATTGTAGTCCTTTAAATATGATGAACATGCATGTAAAATTATGCATCCACACATATTTCTAAATGCATATAGGAAATAATTTACCATATGTTGGTTCCACTTTCACAGGCTGCAAGGACCAGCCACCTTTCTTAAAACAAGGGGAACGCACATCTTACCTTTCCAGACCCTTCTTGGTTCTGCCCGTTCCCCTGTTACTGTTGCTGTTGTAATATAGCGCTGACAACTACAGTCTGAAATGTTTTAACATTTTTCGATAATGTTTGTAACTGCATAATACAAATAAGTATGAAAGAATGAAAAAATGAATGCAAGTCAATGGGCTAAAAAACGCTATTTTCTAATCCGCTTGTTTTGTGCCATGGATTTCACATATGATGTCCGTGAATTTTAAAGACGCATTTTGATACCAAGAACGCGCTTATTTTCGAACCGAGGTAAATGCTATTTTAGGTTTTATGTCAAAATAAGTCCAGGGCACAAATGCGCATCACGAAAGTGATGTCATCGAACTAGACACGGATAAAACCGAGCGAAAAGGACTGTAAGTTCAGCAAACTTCCCACGAGAGGAAAAAAACCACCATATATCTGGCCATTTGGTAAGTAGCAGCTACTTTAGGGGAGAGGAGATTATGTGGTGACGTCACATAAGCGACGTGCCATTTTCTGATTTGTAGTCATGCTAATTACAAACTTTTACAAGCTGAAAAATCTCAAAGTATGTGTCAGGCATGGTCGAAACACCCATCATTGGTTTCATTTAAATTGCAGTACAACATATGTGTGATCCAGGGAGTAAGGCAAAGCGGATTAGAAAATAGTGTTTTTAGCACCATTGACTTACATTAATGTTTTTGTTCTTCCGGGGACCCATGAGCTGACCGGAAAGGTAGGAGACTTAGGTTCCCTATTGCTGTAAAGACACTGACACTACAGTGTATACTTCTCAAAAAAATAGCATATTGTGATAAAGTTCATTATTTTCTGTAATGTACTGATAAACATTAGACTTTCATATAAGATTCATTACACACAATTGAAGTAGCTCAAGCCTTTTATTGTTTATAATATTGATGATTTTGGCGTACAGCTCATGAAAACCCAAAATTCCTGTCTCAAAAAATTAGCATATTTCATCCGACCAATAAAAGAAAAGTGTTTTTAATACAAAAAAAGTCAACCTTCAAATAATTATGTTCAGTTATGCACTCAATACTTGGTCGGGAATCCTTTTGCAGAAACGACTGCTTCAATGTGGCGTGGCATGGAGGCCATCAGCCTGTGGCACTGCTGAGGTGTTATGGAGGCCCAGGATGCTTTGATAGCAGCCTTAAGCTCATCCAGAGTGTTGGGTCTTGCGTCTCTGAACTTTCTCCACAATATCCCACAGATTCTCTATGGGGTTCAGGTCAGGAGAGTTGGCAGGCCAATTGAGCACAGTAATACCAGGGTCAGTAAACCCTTTACCAGTGGTTTTGGCACTGTGAGCAGGTGCCAGGTCGTGCTGAAAAAGGAAGTCTTCATCTCCATAAAGCTTTTCAGCAGATGGAAGCATCAAGTGCTCCAAAATCTCCTGATAGCTAGCTGCATTGACCCTGCCCTTGATAAAACACAGTGGGTCAACACCAGCAGGTGACAGTGCACCCAGACCATCACTGACTGTGGGTACTTGACACTGGACTTCAGGCATTTTGGCATTTCCCTCTGCCCAGTCTTCCTCCAGACTCTGAATGACATGAAAATTTTGCTTTCATCTGAAAAAAGGCTTGAACTACTTCAGTTGTGTGTAATGAATCTAATATATATGAAAGTCTAATGTTTATCAGTACATTACAGAAAATAATGAACTTCATCACAATATGCTAATTTTTTGAGAAGGACCTGTAGTCGTTGACTATGCAATTTGCTTGGGTCCTTATATAGGAAGCTCTTTACTGATTGGCTTAATTGGCTTATTCGAATGTTAACTTTGTGAAGTGCCTTGAGACGACTTGTCGCTATATAAATAAACTGAAATTGAATTTTTTCCTATGAAGTCCATTTTTTCCGAGAAATATTAGAATTGAATCAACCTGAGAGCCCCTGACGTTATATCACAAAAACACTTCCTGGTTCCATTCATGAGGTAACGTGTTGATGAGAAGTCGTGTTTGTGTGTTCAGCTGTTTTCAGAGATGCTTACGGAGTGCCAAAACCAGCAGGAGATCGCTGAGATTAAAGAGCTGGCCAAGAAGCTCGCTCTGAGCTTTGGCATTGATCTTCGTCGAGTCCGCAAACCGCTGGTGGCCTTGCACACGTTAGTAACACATTTCATCTACTTGTACCCCACCAACCCACTGTGACCATTGTAATTGGCTTTAATTACTATTATAACGAAACTTTCAAGTAAATGTTTTCTAAATGGTCTAGTCTTAAATCTATAAAGTTGTTACACAAGTATTGTAACGAAAGCTGTAACAAGTTACTTTTATTATCGTTTACTATCAGAGATGGTATACGGTTTGCATTTCGGAGCATGCAAGGAGAAGAGGGGGAGCATCCAAATGTGGCCTTTTTGGAAATCCTCAGCGAGTTCAGTTTCAAGTTGCTTCTTCAAGACCGCGCCCAGCTGTGAGAAACAGACACACACATCATCACATGAGGCCTGTTGCACAGTGGATGTTTTGATTTGAGTTGGTGTGTTAATGGGGGCTGCATTCTACTCCTGTAGATGTTCTGTGGAAATTCTGATAGAGCTTCTAAATGGAATGCATCTCTTGTTAAAACACCTGTACCTTCTCTAATCAAATGTCTGTGATGAAACGAGTCTAAAACAGTTTTTAAGATAGATGTTTGAGACACATTAATCAGTTAATCTCTTTTGAAAAATAATCACTAGATGTATCTGTTACTGGATTAAGTGATTTTAAAGAATATTGCTTCTGTTTTGTTGCATTGTATGTTTAATAATCAGATTTTATTATCCTTTATAGTTAATTAAAACTGAACTTAAAATGTAAACAAAGGTTTCCTTGGTCTTGGTCCCTTTCCTGCCTCTTACATCCCTCCCAGAGCTGAGTTTGTGAAAACAGAGTGTCCGAGTGCTGCCCTCTCCTGGCCACCAGTTAAACTGTACCAGCGTTCTTTGGAGTCTCACTCCAGGACCAAAGAGCCAGGGGAGAGAGGAGGCCACAGAGTCTCCTCACACGATACGCCTGTAGTCACAGGCAAAAAGACCACTGCTCGAGGTGAAAATTTGTTAAGTTGTCTGCTGATTTACAGCTGGGCTTCTTGAACAAGGTGCTTTAAATACGGTCAGTTTGTTGTGGTGACTTCTGTGTCTTCTAGGTTCATCATCCAGCACAGCCAGAGGGTCCTGGTTGGAGAGCAGCAGCATCCATAGCCAGCTTCTCAATCCAGCCCTCACCTCAACCGCGCAGAAACAGCCAGCCAAGTCGCCACGTTTGAACAGGCCCAGAGCTGCGCTGTCTGATGCTGGTAGTGGTGTAACTGAGCAGGACTCAGAGGAAGAGTTCTCCAGGTCCGCTGGGTTTTATCATTGCTGCATCTGCTGCCTTTCAGAGTTTTGGAAACAGTTGATGAACATTTTAAATCAAATATTATGTTTGTCTGTCCACAAAATAAATCAATGTCAGCATTGAATTAGTTAAGTCGCTGACAACAGTTGAGATATAACTGAGCATTACAGATTTTTTTATAAGTATTAAATCGTCAGTTAGTCTACAGGAATAACAAAGTATAGACGGGGCACACACAGGGCGACAGTGGCACAGAAGTGCTCACCCTGTAATCGGAAGGTTGCAGGTTTGAGCCCTGCTTAGTCCATCGCTGTGTCCTTGGGCAAGACATTTAACCCACCTTGCCTGCTGGTGGTGGTCGGAGGGACCGGTGGTGCCTGTGTATGGCACTCGCCTGTGTCTGTGCCCCAGGGCAGCTTTGGCTTCACACCAGCAGCGTGTGAATGGGTGAATGACTGATTGTGTTGTAAAGTGCCTTGGGGGGGACTCTAGAAGGTGCTATATCAAATACAGACCATTTACCTTGTGATGTTCACTAGGTCACAGATGCCTAATGTGAGGCCCACCAAGCAAGGAACAGCCTCTTCCTCCCAGTCTGCACCCCCTCACGAGCAGGAGGATCTGAATTCCCACCTCACCATGTAAGACTGGTCTAGAACTAAAGGGAAGATGGTTTTTGTGAATAACGTTTTAACTCTTAAACAAGCTAATTAATCTGTTTGCCACTTAGGCTTTCTCTGATAGAGGATGACATTTCAGAAGAAGAGGAGCCTGAGATTGAAGATTATGAAAGTGACCTGGAGTCTGGATACACACTGGTAAAACAGCAATACTGATAGATCTTAGCTTTAGTAATTTAGGATTGATTTGGATAAAGGAAAACTTTGAAGATCTGAGTTCAATTGGGATTTGTGGAGTTATAATACAGTCTGAAGACTTGATTTAAAACTATGTGAATAAAATAATTGTATTCCTGGTAAGATTAAACAGTCAGTCTCTCCATTTTCCCCCTAAAGCCCTCAACACGCCACACCTCTGCCAGTTTCCTGGATGAGCTCTTTGAGTGATGTACTGGAACGCTTCCACCATTTTCAGATGCCATTTTTATGTTATCAGTGTTTGAAGTATTTGCATGAATTGAAATCTCAGCCACCTGTTCATCCCTGTGACTACATCTTTATCTTCATGTTATCTGACTTGCTGCAGTTTGCCATTAAATGATTGAATTGTTAATGTTCTGATGAAAAGCAAAAACTGATATTAAAAATGTTTAGTACAGTTATCCGAATGAAAGCTAAAGCTACCTATTTTGAACACATTTTTGCTTTGTTGATGTGTTTTTTATATAATTGTTCATAAAAAGTGAAGTATTATCGGTTCGAAGTCTGTAATAAAATGGAAAAGCGAGTTAGTGGTGACAATTCATTCCAAAATTGATCATCATTTTACTCCGTTTTTGAGACACTTTTGATGAGTGTTTCAAAGCAGCCTGTGTCTGCATGCACTCTGCTGTTAACGTGTTGAGTTGTTTGTGTGTAACATACAATAAATAACACCCATTGTGATGAGTTGTGTTGTCTTTAGAACATTTCGCGCCATTAGTGGAAAACCCCGGCGGAAGTTTTCATAACCATGTGACACGCAGCTTCCTGCGATTTTCGCGCCACCAAAACGTCCCGCCCATACTTCGTGAAAGATGCGACGTGATTTGCTGCTGGCCGAGGAGAGTGGCGCCAGTTTCTACTCTTGAGACCGGGAGAAGTTCTGGCTGCATGTGAATGAATTCAAGTCTCCGGTGCAAGAAATTTGCTAAACTCTTAAGTAAAAACCTCGTTTAGGTACGTGGGCACCTCAAGATCTCGTTTTCAAGTTATTCGCCTGAACATCAACGTGTGCTGCCATGGCTCGTAAAGATTATCTGGCAGAGAAAGGTAAATAGTTGTCTGTGTGTGTCAGTAACAGCATGGGTGGTAGCAACAGGTTGGACTGAAAGTCTTAATAAATGTTACCTATATGAAGTATGTGTCTTTCAGAGTTGAATTACATGTTCATGTCCTGTTTCAGTAGTTTACGTCACTAGCGTTTTTAAATATTGCCATTTGAGTTAGATAGAAAATTACCATTTTAAATATGTGTACGAATATGCGTCATTTAGCAGCGATGTAATGGAAGTACTAGTTAAGTATTTCACAGTGAGTTTGTTAACGTTGGGTCGTCGGTAACCAGTTTAGCGTTGTCTGCTCTTTACTACCCGGTGACCCGGATGGATCCTTAAACAAAGGAAACAGGCGCCACTGTGCAAGCACATCCGGGAACGCGCACACTATCAAGACGTGTAGAGTACATAAGTAGTCAAGGAACGAGTGCAGACAGTCGGACCTTTCAAAAACTACTTTTGCAAAGTTATACTCTATGCTGTCGACGTGTGTCGGTGTAAAATAAAATGATTTAGTTTAGGGGTAATCTATGTGGTCGGGAAGTAAAGGAAAATCCTTCACCCAACTATGTTGTACTTTTTGTCAAGTGTCCGTTAACGCACCGTCTGGGCTATATTTTGATTTTACAGGGTTGAACAGTGCTGTTAGCTTTTTCGTTACTAGCTAAAATGAATTTTAATACTGATATTTGCTTCCAGCTTATTCGTTTTCAGCATAAACGATTATAGCTTTGGTTTATGTTGATCACTCACATGGGTTTGGAAGGGCTCTGTAGCAATATGTGGTGTATTAATGAATCGTATACACGCGTAGTTCCTGAACGTAGTCGTGTTCCGAGTCTAATTCAGCGAACGCACTAACCAGCAGCAATTTCTTAGTCGTCATAAACGTCTCGTGGTAAGCATTAAGCAAACCTCCTCTCGCCGCTTAGTGATTCTGTCATCAGGACATTAGAAAAGGCAGCGCAGCTGCTGCGTTCACAACTCTAAGCTAACCTGGGCTAATGTTAAAAAATGGCTGGCCACGGTTTGAAAACAACAACCGGGACTGGTTCTAGGAGCGGAGGAATCGCGGAGGGATATCTCCAGTGACTGGGCACAAAAGCCATGTGCTGCTTTGTTTACAATAACATCCTCGAACATGGAAATAACCCCACGACGCAGCAAATTTCCTCTACGGCGGTAAAGTAAGTGGAATATTAAGTTCAGTTCGAAGGCTTGTTCCGTCGCCCGTGGCGCCTAGTTAAATATCGTTGGTAGTTGTGGCTCCTTCGAGAAGTGAGGGGGGATATTTACCAGAGGAAGGGGAAAAAAGGACCGAACTGAGCGCGCCTGTTGTGTTTACGTTCCCACCCCGGGGCCATACGCTGCGTAGTACTTGTTATTTCACTCTAAAACTAGGAGACGAGACTCACATGAGCGACATTCGCTCCATGTTGAGCCCCAGTGACAGTTTATGTTGAACTGTAGCAATAGTGACTCATCGAGATTACAGGATGCCGTGTTACTCAACAAAGGGGGGCTCGTCGTAGGACAACAAACTAGCTCCCAGTGTGCAGGCCCTCTGCTGTTGGGTTTAATACTGCTATTTTAGGAAAGGGACATATGTGAACGTGGCCTTTTTATTTAGTCTTGTAAAGTGGAGCTGTTGTGTTTTTGTTTTCAGAGAAGTGCAAAAGGTTTCTGCAGGAGTTTTACACGGAGGATGACGATGGGAAGAAGGTGTTCAAATATGGAGTGCAACTTGTGAGTATAGTGAATGCTTTTTACGGAAAGAGGTTTTGTGATGTAATTCTGTTTATCTTCCTGCTTTGACAACTAGTTTGTGTTTTGTAACTAGGTTGTTTCTTTTTTGTCTCGTCGTTCTATATCGTAGTCATTTGTTGTTGTTTTTTTGTTTTTTTTTCTCACAAAAGCACATGTGTAATTGTTTTCTGAAGCTTGACTAATTATTTGTTTTGTGTGTTCAGGTGCAGCTGGCCCACCGGGAGAAGGTGTCCCTGGTTGTTGAGCTGGAAGATGTGGCTGAGGAAGACCCAGATCTGGTTGAGAGTATCTGTGAGAATGCAAAACGCTACACAAACCTGTTTGCTGACGCCATACACGAGCTGCTGCCAGAATACAAGGAAAGAGATGTATGTAGATCTTAGTTTTGAGTACATTTTTTAAATCCGCTTCCAGTGCATTTCAGATTTTTTATCTGAAGGAATTCTAAAAAGATACATTTTGTGCTTAGATTGTGGCCAAAGATTCCCTGGACGTGTACATTGAGCACAGGCTGATGATGGAGCAAAGGGGTCGTGATCCGGCCGACACCAGAGATCCACATAACCAGTACCCACCTGAGCTCATGAGGAGATTGTGAGTAGAACCAGATTCGTAATTTTCCTTGTGTGTTGGGGCTTTTTTCACTATAGTGGCTTGTTTCTGCAGTGAGCTCTACTTCAAGTCTTCCAGCACCTCAAAACCCAAAGTGGTGCGTGATATCCGGGCTGACAGCATTGGCCATCTGGTCACAGTCCGAGGCATCGTGACCCGCGCCACCGAGGTCAAACCGATGATGGCTGTAGCTACGTACACGTGTGACCAGTGTGGTGCTGAAACCTACCAACCAGTAAGATCTGGTAAAACCACTCAAGTTTTGATGTAAGATTATTATCCTCATGATGTCCTCCTCATGCACCCACCAGATCCAGTCCCCCACCTTTATGCCTCTGGTCATGTGTCCCAGTCAAGAGTGTGTCACCAACAAATCTGGAGGACGACTCTACCTGCAGACCAGAGGGTCCAAGTTTGTGAAGTTCCAGGAGCTACGGATTCAGGAGCACGTGAGGGACCTTTCTTTTGGTGTTGTCTTTGTTGTAGAGTACTCGTTTCTTTATTTGTTTTCTCTGATCTTCTGCAGAGTGACCAGGTGCCTGTTGGTAATATTCCAAGGAGCATGACTGTGTATGCTCGTGGTGAAAACACACGTCTGGCTCAGCCCGGAGACCACGTAGCCATCGTGGGAATCTTCCTCCCTTTGCTTCGTACCGGCTTCAGCCAGGCTGTGCAGGTAATTTGTGTTTCAGCTGCCTTCACTTACCCGGGTAGCTGTATGTTACCTGCCTGACTTAAGTATTAAAACTACTCAAATATCTTCTCATTTGGATGTTTTCAGGGACTTTTGTCAGAAACCTTCCTGGAGGCTCACAGCATCACTTTGATGAACAAGTCAGAGGACGACGAGCTCGGCAACGAGGAGCTGACCGACATGGAGCTGCGCAGCATCACAGGTCTCAATCTGTCTAGGACTCTGGTGCGGTTCAACTAGCACGCATGTGCTGTGGTTTCGGATCAACTAAATGAAAGCCTTTCTGTTTCAGAGGAAGGGTTTTATGAGAAGCTGGCTGGCTCGATAGCACCAGAGATCTACGGGCACGAGGATGTTAAGAAAGCTCTGCTGCTGCTGCTGGTGGGGGGCGTGGAACAGGCTCCCAAAGGCATGAAGATCAGAGGTGAGCTCAAACACTCGACTTTGGCTTTTGTCTGAATGGAATTGGTAAAATGTCAATTTTCTCAAAGTAGGGCGAAGCGGCCTGAAGTCAGTATTACAGAATATTGAGTTCTCCATGATGATGGCAAATGGACGATAACGACATGTATGCACAGAAACATTAGTCGTCCACTAGACGGGGCTGTCACGTGTCTTACAGTGAGTCGCGTTGTCATGTGACTTGAGGTGGTACAGCTCCCTAAAGTGACATGAACGTGGCCAACCTACACACCTTATCATTTCTTTTATTATCAAGATGGGAAAAACGATATTGATTACTCAGAAAGTTCAATAATGATACGTTTTTGATTTATCTCCCAACACTGTTTCAATGTAATTTATTCAGTCTGTTTAATTTGAAGCTTTACTTTTTAATAACGTAATAATTGCACCTCTTCATGAAATATCTCTGAAGGCAACATCAACATCTGTCTGATGGGAGACCCTGGAGTGGCCAAGTCCCAGCTGCTGTCCTACATTGACCGACTGGCTCCTCGAAGTAAGTTTTTAGGTTTTATTTGTTTAGATCTTGTTGTTTTATTGACCTGACTTTAAAACTTGTTTCCTTTGTGGTTTTCAGGCCAGTATACGACAGGTCGGGGGTCGTCTGGAGTCGGGTTGACCGCTGCGGTGATGCGTGACCCTCTGACCGGTGAAATGACTTTGGAGGGTGGAGCCCTGGTGCTAGCTGACCAGGGTGTCTGCTGCATTGATGAGTTTGATAAGATGGCAGATGCTGATCGAACAGCCATCCACGAGGTGATGGAGCAGCAAACCATCTCCATTGCTAAGGTATGACCTGCTGCAGTGATCAGTCTACGCACTTTTAACATCCCGACTAATGCTGCTGGTGTTTCTGCGCTGCAGGCCGGCATCATGACCTCCCTCAACGCACGTTGTTCTATTCTGGCTGCAGCCAACCCGGCATACGGTCGCTACAACCCTCGTAAAAGCATCGAGCAGAACATTCAGCTGCCGGCCGCTCTGCTCTCCCGGTTTGATCTGCTCTGGCTCATCCAGGACAAACCCGACGCTGATGCTGACCTGCGTCTGGCTCAGCACATCACCTACGTCCACCAGCACTCCCGCCAGCCGCCCACTCACTTCACCCCCATCGACATGAAACTCATGAGGTATTTCTACACGTTTGTCATAATTCAAGTAGCTTACCTATTACGGTGAGACTTTTTACGGTGTTTTCCTCCTGATAACGTCTACACGTGTTGTTTCCTTCAGGCGTTACATAGCTCTGTGTAAGAAGCGTCAGCCCGTTGTGCCGGAGTCACTGGCAGATTACATCACCGCTGCTTACGTAGAGATGAGGAAAGAAGCTCGAGTCAGCAAAGACACCACCTTCACCTCAGCACGTACCCTCCTCTCCATCCTCCGCCTGTCCACGGCCCTGGTGAGAACTCTTACTGTGCAACCCTCAAATCAAAGTTTTCCACATTTTGCCAGCTGTGATCAGTTTAGATGGTGACAGGAACTGTGAGGGTTTAGAAATGGTAAAGTAAACTTTCACGGACAGCTCCGTGTGTGATAAAGTGCTTACAGTGCAGGTAGTGATAACCTGGTCTACTGCAGTGTGAGCACTTGCTTCCCACGCTGAACCGACTCTTCAGGCTGACTGAACCTAACGGGGGGGGGGGGGGGGGGTGTCTCTGCCTCTGGTTGTCAAAAGTGCTGTTTGTGCAGGTAGCAGTCATCCACCTACTGCAAAACCAGCACTTCAGGTAAACAAGCAGGCAATGTGCTGCACACCACCGTCCACAAGGGGGCACTCTCAGCAGCAGGGATGTCGCACGATCACAGCTGCTCTTCAGTTTAGTATTCATGTTCTGTTTGATACAAAGAAATGTACAAGTGGGATTGATTGTTTCTAATCCTGGTCAGCTTTGCAGGGTGGGCAGTCAGCCTGTGTGCATTAGGACCAGCTGTGCAAACCCATGCAAAACTGACTATGACGAGAACTGTCAACACAAGCTTCTACATGTAGAGTAGATTGAAAAGACTCATTCATCTCGTGTGGTTTAGTTTTTAACCTGTGGAGAGACTAGCTGGTTTTGAGAGGCGGAGACTTGAGCAATTGCCGGCCATTCCAGAGGGCATTGCACTTGTCTCGGTCTGACAGTGCCGGCACATCGCAGCCTACCTTCTTACATGACTCCAGTCGGATATTTGTGTGTGTTTATGTACAACTGCCATCATCACCACACTTTGTCCATGCCTGCCATCAGGCCCGGCTTCGCATGATGGACACTGTGGAGAAGGAGGATGTGAACGAGGCTATGCGGCTGATGGAGATGTCGAAGGACTCGCTGCAGGCTGACAAATCCAGCACCACCAGGTTAGTGTGTGTGTGTGTGTGTGTGTGTGTGGGGGGGGGGTCATCTAGGCACCCTGAGCCTAACACGAGGGAACCGGATGTTAAACCCAGAATTCCCTTTTATGGGTTTCTTGTGTTTGCTGAATATGCAGTAGCTGCTCTGCAGGAAGCTGTAAAACATGACTGGTGTTTTATAGAGCTTGGTTCACACGGCAGCATGTTCACTTTGGTCATTAGTTGGTGCTTCAAGCAGCAGGCCTTCCATGCACAAAACTCTTCTGTTTTTTTTTATTTGGAAAACAAACTTTTCTTGGCAGTTTGGTTCCTAATGCCTCTAATCAGCGTCTGATTGGTTTGTCCTGATTCTGACCTCCTCCCTTGCAGGGCGCAGCGTCCAGCTGATGTCATCTTCTCTCTGGTGCGGGAGCTCGCCACTGAGGGCACGATCGGCCGTGGCGGGGCAGGCGGTGTGGTTCGCATGTCTGAAGCTGAGCAGCGTTGCATCTCTCGTGGCTTCACGCCCGCTCAGTTCCAGGAGGCTCTGGAGGAGTATGAGGAGTTAAATGTGTGGCAGATCAACCAGGCCCGCAGCCGCATCACCTTCGTATGAACACACCTGGACACGCTTCGCCCCAGCCATCGACTAGAGCTCTCTTTATTTCTGCATCATGTCTTTTGTAACCCAAGTTGGGCAGAACGCAGACTTCCTCTCAATACCTGGACATGATGAAAAATCCTGTTCCTGACTGGTTTCCTGTTAATTAATGGATTTCTTGTAAATATTTGTCAGAGCACATCATTGTGTAACCCTCCCACTGTCCTAATGGGTGTGAGGTCCACGTGGCAGGGGTGAGGACTGAGCACCACCTCACCCCTGCCACATGGACCCAAGGGATAAACCATCAACCCTGCTTAATGGTCAACTTTCTTCGCGGGGTCACACCCATTAGGACAGTGGGAAGGTTAATCTGCAGTTCAGTGGGGTAAAGCATCAGTTTATCAGTGAGAGTTCTTGTACATTGTGTTTGTAATGAGATGTTGATGTTGAACCTTGTATTAGTTATAATAAATGCTTCAGTAATAAACATCACTGTCAGTTTGGCTCCTGGTGTCATGAGAAGTTGTAATAAAAATGAACTTGTCATCTGTTGTATAATTGCTTTATATAAGTTATTGATCACTACTGTTTGTCAATCACACTTATCATGAGGATGTAATCAAGGGTAATCATGGTGGAGGTGTGCAGCTTTGCACGCACATCAGGGAATGTATAAGGAGCAGAGCAGAGCTCAGGGGGTTAGAGCTGCTTGAAGGATTCTACCTGACGAGGTTCATGGATTACATGTGTTCAGTTCTTCACCTATCATGGATTACGTTTTCTAACTGGGGTGTTCAGCTCTCCACCCATAAGCAACGGTAAGAGAAATGTTTCGTTCATGATTGATAACTTGTATGAATGCCGGTTAAATAAAGCCTTGTTGTTCATCTGATATTCAAGTTGTGTTTCATTGTTTCTGGCGTCGACTTGACAACGATCCTGATTAAATAAATATAAAGTGTAAAAAGAGACTTTGAGTCTTTTAAGGTAATTAAAATAAAATAAAACATTTTATTTTAGGACAGAAGTGTCTGAACATCTGGTTTGGTGGTGCTGCAGCTCGGTGCCTGCCCACAAAGCTAACCTGTAATTATCCTCCATCTCGCCTTTAAGTCGAATTCTCCTTCAACGTCTCAACTTCTGAAAGCTTCAACCTGAAAACCCTAATAAAGTTTCTATCAGTTAATTACAGCATCGGTTTCTAGGCGTTGGGGGGACTGTTGGGTGCTTTCTGGTTTAATGAGATTCAAGCTCAAACTCACCGGTGCAAAAAGCTGTTTCTGTACTCGGATGAGATCTTACATTTAATGATGGACTCCGGAGCCTTGTTGAGTTGTGAACTGACTTGCATGTACAGCAGCCTCCTACAGGTATGCAGCATAAGCACATCAGGTTTAAAAGTCAACATGCTGAGACAAAGGATGCTATTTCACATCCCTCCTCAGCCACAGATCTGTCAGAAAGCAGCTGTTCCACCGTTCGGATCAGGCTTCTTCAAACATCTAGAAAATGTCTCTAAATGTTAGTTTGAACCTCGATCAGTCGTCGGCTGTTTTTTTTTTTTTTCCTTTTTGTTTTTTGCTGAGATATAGTCAAGACAGCATTGCTGGTTTGTAGTCGTCCCAGCAGGTGATGGTTTCCTCCCAGTCCTAATGGTGGTGGTGGTGGTGGGGGGGGGGGGGTCGTGTTCCATTTGAAGTCTTCTCTTTATGGCTCTGGTCCAGGGGCTTTTTATTCCTAATTGGTGCTGAAGGCAAATATTGAAAGGGAGGTGGAGACGAGGTTTTTGGTGAGCTCTTATTGGACAAGAGATGCTGCTGAAGGGAGACTGGCTGAGGGGGGGCTTGTATTTAACTCACTGGACCCTTGTTGGCCCAGAGAAGACAGCCTGAGCTGGTACGTGAAACATTTATTATAAACTCCAGAAAGGATGTTGGGAGAGTAAAACGGATTCATTAACGCTTCACTCAGATGATCTGTTTTAATAAAAATCCTTTTTCTGGGTTCCAGGTTGAAGATGGTTTCGTCGTTATGCTTGCTGGGGCCCGTTTGTTTTTTGCTTCTCCCAGGTCAGTTCTGATTTCTTTAACTTGAACAAACGTGACAAATTACTCAGAAGGTAACTCCATAAAGTCCTTTAAACCCTCTCTTGAAGGCCTCCTGGATGCCAAATCTTTGCTGAAGGCCATCAAGCAGGAAGGTAAGTTCCCACCAGCCGCTCTGCTCTCTGAGCTCCTCTATAAGGATCAACCTTGCTGTTTCTGTCTGACAGAGATGGTTCCCGTGGGTGATGTCAGCATCACCTCAGAACGAGCAAACGGCTTCCTCACCCACTCTAGACCCAAGAGGAACGTGGACGCCAGGTGGTACAGAGGAAACCCGGACTTTCAGTCCTACTACAGATACTACAGCAGCATCGGACACACCGAGGGGGTGAGACGGGTTTCTGGTCATACAGTCTGTCACGTGAAGCTAAAACTTCTTTGAAAGTATCAAGTTTTAGATCAAAACTGCTGCAGAAACCCAAGTGTGTTCTGATTCTAGCTGATGTTTAATGAGAAACTCATCAGTAAAATCATTCATGACTTTATGAAGTTCCTCTAGAAGCTGTGATGTCACCTGTCTGCTGTTCTTCTCCACCTCTCAGCTCTATGAGATCGACAAGCTGAGGATGCTCTACCAGCAGATGCGGTACCTTGAACACGCCTATGGCCCAAACGCCTCCTATTTCCAGAGCAAACTGGGCGTGCCGATGATCATGTGTGACCCAGTTACAGATAAGAGGTGCAAAGAAGCTCCTCCTCCTGCAATGAAAGGTGTTCCGAAGGCCACAGATCCTCCTGCCACACCTCCTCCTCTTCCTCCTGCTCCAGCAATCTCCCAGGCAGATGTACTCTTCCTGTGCAACAACAAGGACCCCCTCTGTAAGCCCCACATCGTCTACATGCCCACCGGCGCTGTGCCCGTGCTGTGTGACCCTCGCTACCACCCCCACTGCACTCCCCAGAAGGCTCCGCCTCCCCCTGTAGAAGTATTTAAGTCTGCTCCTCTTCCTCCTATGAAAAAATTCTCCCCGCCTCCTCCGGTCCTGGTCAAGAAGACTCCCCCGGCCTCCATCCGCACCTTCAAGGGCATGGAGTATGACTGCGACCCGTACTGGGACCCCGACTGCCTGATCGACCACCCACCCAGGCCTGTCAAGGGGAAGATCCTGGTCCCCCCACCGCCACCACCCCCTCCTGAAGAGGAGGAAGAGGAGGAACCTGTGGAGGAACCACCTGCACCTCCTGCCCCCATGGAGAAAAAACTAACCTTTTTCCCTCACCCTTACTATTATGCTCACCCCTACGACCCCAGAGATGATCTGTACGACCCGGCCCGCTTCCAGTACCCACAACCGGCCGACGCCCCCGAGGGGCCTGCAGAGGGGGGCAAGTGAACGTCTCTTTAGATGAAACGAACTGACTCAAAACACCCGTCCAGGGGTTCAGTGTCTCTGTAAAGGAAGCAGCTTTGATGAGTTGTGAATAAAAACACACCTGACTGTATTTATCATCACCTGATTCACTGATGTGCAAATTATGTTTAAGTTGTGAGCCAATAAAAAAAAAAGATGAGTGAAATCAGTGGAGTTTTTGACTTAATGAAAAATGCAAGAGGAGACCCAAAGGGTTGGATCCTCTCGGGTTTAAGTTGGGACTCGTAAAGTTCCAACTCACAGGTCATTACATCCGCTGCTGCTTTGCATTAAACACTCCAGTAATTGCTGACTCCGTTGGAAGCTCTGAACCTCATTTTTCCTGCCACACATGCATGTCTGTCTCAAAACCTCCACGGGCAAAAATCACGCAGCAGGAGGACGAGTTCAAAAACACAACAAAACGATGAGTTAGCAACAAACACTAAAGCTGCTAGAGCTGCAGCTCCACGTAGCGAAGCTTTCATGAGCTCCTTTAAACCTGCAGCTGTGTTATTACCACCATGTGTGTTTTCTTATTAATGCATTCAAACAACAGACACGAGGTTCCATGAAAAAAAAAAAACAAGATCATTTATTACAGAAACAGTAAAACAAACGGAGTAAAATTAGATCAAGTCCATGTACAGTGACCCAGAGAGTTAAAAGAGTTTGTATGGATTGACTATTGAATCGTGTGCTCTGAGATACACTCGCTGTTGAACTTTGTGGGGGAAAGCTGCGTAAGAGTTTCTTTTAGCTCATCAAAATACAACCAAACAAAAAAACAAAGAAGAAGGTGGAGGAGTTGGTGCGTTTTTGTCTCTCAGCTCAAAAGAAAAGTCCTCTCATCCTTCGGCCGATGCCCTGCCGGTCGTACAGGACGTTGAACTTGTTGATGAACTGGTTCATACTGTTGCAAGTCTTGGTGATGGTGCCTAAGTAGGCCATGAGGCCCACGTCATTACATTGCTGCAGGATCAAGGGGAAATAGGAACATATCAAATCTGGACTTTTGCTTACATAAATGTTGATATTTTGCTCACAAACAGCCAGCGTCATGTTTAGATGGTAGAAAACAAACCTGAAAATCTCTTTTTCTTACTCACATTAAATAAACACAACGACAGCCCCATGTTTGCCCTGCTGCTTTGAGCTTTACCCAGGTTTAGGCTCATTTTTCTCTATTATAGGAATAAATAGCTTCTAATAATTTCCGTGCTCTCCTGTACTCTTTCTACATCAACATTTAGCTCAGTGTTCATTTTAAAACTCATAAATAGGTGTTCATTAACTAAATCTTTGCGCTTTTTCTAAAAAACCTAAAAATCTAGTCATGAAACATGAATATTTCTGAATTACAACCAAGTTTACTCACGTCATAGAAATCCGTTTTGAACTTTATGGTGCTGAGGACCGGCAGTCTGTGGCAGAGGGCGTTAGCTTCACGAAGGATCTCGTGGTTAAACGGCACCTCTCCTGTTACACACACAAACACACACGCATCACATGCACACACACACATGCATGCACACACAGGAAAAATAACTTAAAAAGCATATAATAATGTGTTGGGATCATGTTTATTTACAAAAGGGCTTGTACGTGTGTGTGTGTGTGTGTGTGTGTGTGTGTGTGTGTGTGTGTGTGTGTGTGTGTGTGTGTGTGTGTGTGTGTGTGTGTGTGTGTGTGTGTGTGTGTGTGTGTGTGTGTGAAGACAAGAGGGGAAGAACCTAGTGAGAACAGCTGCTTAACTGATGTATTGAGACATTTTTCCCCTCGGAGCCTCATAAACGTGTCTCTCACCTGCCTCGACGGCTTTGACGTATTCTAGAATTATCTTCACTCGGCTGTGGAGCATCTTTATTGCGCTGTGCTGAGCTATAAGGTGTTCAGCCACTGACAGAGGAAAGAGAACAATAAACACATTAAAAACAAACACAGTCAGTTAGAATAACCTTTCTCAGTGGCCGAGTGGTAGAGTGTCCGCCCTGAGACTGGGAGATCAGGGTTCGATTCCCGGTCGGGTCATACCAAAGACTTTGAAAAAATGGGACCCAATGCCTCCCTGCTTGAGACTCAGCATTAAGGGGTTGGATTGGGGGGTTAAACCACCAAATAGTTCCCGAGCGCGGCTGTGTCTACTGCTCACCGCTCCCCCCAGGGGATGGGTCAAATGCGGAGAACAAATGTCGCACACACACCTGTGTGTGTGACAACTAATGGGACTTTGACATCAGACACATCAGAGTGGTGACTAACAACCTGCCTCTTCCTCACTCGCCTTGACTCTGAACCAGCTGCTGGTGTGTATTCGTCTCTCAAAGCATCTCATGACCCACATGGTGGGTTTTATCGAAACTCTGATGTGTATTTACAATTAAATTAGCTTTAGAGTCCATTAAAGATGGCCGTCACAGCTAATCAACGTTAGCAAACACGAAGATGGATGTAACTTAGTGAAGTTTACAGATATTGAGCTAAACTTGGTGTAAGTAACAGAGTCATAAACACAGACTAACAAATCAAACAAAATAAATAAATACTGAATTAGATCCCTGTTTGGCCTGGCTTGTTCTCCTCACCTGTGGAGTTTTCTCCGGTGCCGGTGGCTGTCATTCGAGCTACATGATCAACACCGATTCTCTCTGCCTCCTCTGTGGCTAAAGTGTAAGTCAGCTCAGCAAACAACATGGTAGCCTGGGTGGCAACAAAAGAAAACCACACACAGAAATGTTAGTAGAGAACAAAATTATTGTGAAAAGAAGTTTTTCAACTGAGCAGGACGTACCTCGCCACTGATGATGTCAATCACAGATTCATAAACACTAACAGGAAGCTGAAGGAGAAAGGAAACACTTTTTAAAACCCGTCTGATTGCTGCTGCTTCACCGATGCACCGAGGATAAACTTACGTCAGTGTGTTTGGTCATTGGGTTGAGCTTCAGGAAGAGTGGACTCTCAATGATCTCACACACCTGGCAGCAAACACACACGTATACAACAAAAGTATTATAAACACTTATTAATAACAAAACTCATGAGTGTGTGTGTGTGTGCCTGCTCTGTCTTCTCGATCCCCAGTGAGTCGTGGAGGATGGCTGCTTATACTGAGCCAGGATTCTCTGGAGGTTTCTTCCTGTTAAAAGGGAGTTTTCCTCTCCACTGTCGCTTTATGCTTGCTTAGTATAAGGATTGCTGTAAAGTCACTGACACTAGTCAGTGACTTGATGCAATCTGCTAGGTTCCTTATACAGGAAACATTTTACTGATTGGCTTAATGAACTGACCTGTATTCTAAAATCACTCAACAAGTTACAGTTAGTCCAAAATTCAGCTGCCCGGATAATCACCAAGACCTCCACTTTTGATCACATTACCCCTTCACTGGCTCCCTGTCAAGTACAGAATTGACTTCATGCCTTCTTCATGCCTTTAAAGCCATCCATAATCTCTGCTCCCCCATATCTTTCTAATCTCCTCCACATTGTCACTCCCACTCGCTCTCTCCGATCATCATCTACACCGTACCTGTCTGTTCCTCGCACTCGTCTCAGTACTATGGGAGCCAGAGCTTTCAGCCACTCAGCTCCACAACTCTGGAACACTCTACCGCCTGACCTCAGCAATACAAACTCCTTCTCATCCTTCAAGTCTCAACTCAAAACTCACATGTTCTGCCTGGCTTACTCACTGTAACTGTCCTCCTTCCATCTACTCTTTTTAGTCTATTATCCATTGCACTGCTCCGACTCTACCCTTGGGAATTACTCTTAGCATTTATTTCTTGTTGTTTGTATTGCTTGCTTGTTATATTTTGTCTTGTACAGTGACCTTGAGAGCTTTGAAAGGCGCTTGAAATAAAATGTATTATTATTATTATTGAAATGTTTACAGTGTGGGCTTGAGAGACAACTCATGTCATGATTTTTTGCTATATAGATAAACTGAATAGAACTGAACATAACTCAAGCCACAATTTGAAGGATTTTAAGACAATTTTTGGAAAAAATAAAGTTTCACACTGCTGAACGAGGTCATGTTTGCTTTTATGGTCATTTTTTAACTTTGTCTTTTATCTCCTTCCAGCTAAGATCACACGGACGTCAGAGTGTTTCTACCTGTTTGTGAATGTGGATGTCTGACTGGTCGGGGGGGCCACCTGTGGTGTACCAGCCCAAAAACTCCATTTCTTTGAAGACCTGTTTAACTGAAAGACAAAATGAAAGTTAACAATCATTTTGAAAAAAAAAAAAAGAAGAGGAACTTGATTTACAAAGTTTAAAACTGAACACATTTCATTATTGTCTTATTAAAATCACCCCATAAGAACACTTTACACCTGTCAAACGTGTTATGTTTAAACATGCTTACACTGTTCCTCCTTGGTGTAGTAGTACTCCTTGTCAATGTGCACTTTGTCATCTATGGTGTGAGACATAAGTTCAAAGGAGTTCATCACCTCGATGTTTCTACCCTCCTGTTTTCCGATCAGAGCCCCGATCACTGAAAGGAGAACACATGATGAACAACACTTATTATTATGGCATTAAACGTTACTGCATTTTAATTACAGAGAATCTAAGTCAAAGCTTTGATAACTGCAGGGTTTGTTTCTCCCTGGAAGCAGTTTTTTTTTCTTTAAGAACAAACAGGTGAGAAAGAGACACATACCCTGCATCGGTCGCCCTTCCTGGGAGCGGATGCGTATCCAGTGGTCTGATATGTTGAGGATGACCAGAGGGTGCAAGGCCACAGAAACGCTCCCGGTGACTCCCGAGGCCATGACACTAGGGCCCACTACAGACACGTGGACACAGATGTAAAATAAGCTTTAACTGGACACCAGCAACATGTAACATAAAGCTCTTTACTCGAAAACAAACAAAAACTGTAAAACAAATGACTGGTTTTGGGAAAAAGGAGGTTGCATTTTAACAAACAGCAAATATTTGAAGTTTTATTATGTATAAAAATAATATTTTAACTCCAATAAGGCAGATCCCAAAGAATCCCTCGTATGTCTCATTTATCAGATAATCAGCTGAAGGATGTCTCCACTAAATCAGAAATTGGACTAATTAAATGTAATGCTCTCAATTCTCCTTTTAAAGAGTTGTCTCTGTGGTATGGCGCTAACTGCTGCAGCACTATGGGTGAATCAGTTTTTTTTAGATGCTGAGAAAGTGTCAATCACATTAACCACAGCAATATCATACCCAGATACCAACCCAGACAAACAACAATAAACAAGCAGATGTTTTTGTTTATATGGCCAATGTTTGATGTATTTATTGAACCAAGAAGATCCCACTGAGATTAACAACCTCTTTTTCAAGGGAGACCTGGCCAAGCTAGGCAGCAGCCAGGATAAATATAACTGGTTAGAGTTAGGTTTGCATCATCACACAGAAATAACAAAGCCGAATTGAAATAAACTTAGTAGTGAAGCCATAGGTGGGCGAAAATAAGGGAAGCAACTGAACTGTAGTTTGTTTTTGCCAAAATGACGTGACAGAGCAATGGAAATCAGGTGTACACAACGTCCCTCGTGTGCTCCTCTAATATGCTGTGCTGTAATTTGAACAGAATACATAAAATAGTATTTTCAAAAAACAATTAGTGTATATAAATTTATATTCACACAAGTCATCCAGACTCCAGTCAAAGAACAGAAAAGGAGCGACGGTAACATCCAGAGTCATGACTACAGACTGAGCAGTGCACGTTAACCCACTTATGTCAGCAGCAGCCTTTAATGACACTAAGTCTTAACTTGGGGTCATTCACACCCAAACTGTACAGCATGTAAGGGAATCGTACATCCATCTATGCTGATGTCAGACTTAAATGGTGAAATAAGAAATAAATACTCGCCTGCCCCATCCACTTCCATTCCTCCACCATCGCTGGTCGCCATCTTGTCCGGTGTGTGAGGCAACAGCGCCTCCTGGAGTCACAATATACCATGGTCACACAATTCGGTGCAACATCTATTCAACGCGCAGGCGCAGGAGGGCTGTTCAGCTAACGAACGTTAGGTGGCAACAAACTGCATTTCAGGCTGTTTCAAAACAAGGTGTGGAGCTCGACCTTTGTCAGAAATTTGTCAAGTGTTATCAAAAGAAAGAAAATATCGACGGAGACACAACTATCCGAAGGAATTTATAATATTGTATGTTCTTTAATCCAACGTCTAGGTCATACAGCATCATACAGTCAACGAGTAGCCGTTTCCTGGGGATTACTGATTTGGGCGCAACCCGTGTGCGTCAGGATATTAGTCCGTGTGGAAGCTTTACGAGTTTTTTTTTTTTTTTTTTAACGAAATGGACGAATTTAAAGCCTGTAATCTGGACTACTTTCCCGAGAACATTTTGATAGATGTTTTGTCATACCTGAGCGTCAAAGAGCTTGTCAGAGCTGGAAGGTAAGACCTGTATTCCAGCTGAAATTTTGCTTGTATGCCAAAAACTCAGCGCCAGGCTTTTTCTTTGTTATGACTCATCCGGTGGTGTAAGTGAGTTTGCTCTGTGTTGCTGCCATTGTTTTCCTCTTTTTTTTAGGGTGTGCAAAAGATGGAAACGCCTTGTTAAAGACCAAAGACTGTGGAAAACTGTCGACTTGACCTCATGGAAGGGGGTAAGAATTGTCAGCACACTGTGTGGCTTTAACGTTTTATTTATCTGATGTTTATTCTTTATGAAAATAATCACAATAAAGTAACACCTGCGAGTTACAAACAATGTTGCATTAGGTTTTAGACATAAAATATCTGTTCCAGTAACACCTGTGTCAGAAGGAAGTTATTTTTAATGTTTTGTCTGAATGACTAAATTATACGCTTTTTCATAAATATGTACAGAAACGGTAAACACAAAGTTTTGCGTTTGTAAAGTCACTTGATGGTTTTAGATGCAACACCAAAGTAAAAGAGGAACTTTCTCATGAATAAAATCAACTTATTTACCCATAATGAACCAGTCAGTGATACGTGTGTATTTTAACCTAAAGAAAAATGTGTTTGTTTGCATAGTTATTAACAGTTATTTTCTCCTTTTCCCCATCACACACACACACACACACACACACACACACACACACACACACACACACACACACACACACACTATCCACTGTGTCAGGTGACATCCCGCATCCTTTGGGTCCTGCTGCGTCAGTACCTTGGTTGTGGACTAAGATGCCTTCGCTTGCGAGGTTTGCTGCTGTCAGCCCGAGGCGGCACCTTTCTCTCTGAGTCTTGGCTCAAAGCTTTGTCCACAAGATGTCCCCGTCTGAGTAAGCTCTACCTTCTGCATACAGACCTGAGAAGTCTACCTAACTGCCTGGTTTTCCCTCGAACTTTGAGAGTGCTGGAGCTGCGTGGTTGTGAGTTGCCTCGGGGTTTTTTCAACCAAAGCTCTTCTAATTCAGCCACTCATCCCCCTGGCAAAGCAGAAGCCACTTCTAGTGCTCCTCATCAAGGAAGGGATCAGAAAGGAACAGGGCTTGGCTCTCCTCTGGGAGTTTGTATTGAGAAGTTAATCCTCAACAATGTGCCCTCTTTCACAGACCAGCATCTGCAGAGTCTAACATCGTGGCAGAGGCTAAGTCAACTGGAGTTGCGTGACACTTTTCGTATAACAGCTAATGGGCTTCGAAATTGTGCAGCCAAGGATGGTCTCTCGGGGGTAGAAGGGCTCTCACGGCTGAAATTTCTTGAAATAGGAATTACGGGACGACAAGGATACCAGTTACAGATGGCCTCCCTTGGACTAGGGGCAGGGTGGATTGGACTGGAGGAGCTGAGTCTTGGTGGTAAGGAGGTGGGGCCGGGTTTGCTCTGTGCCAGCCGTCTGAAGGACCTGAAGCATTTGTGCCTTTGGGCCTGCAAGCTCAGTGAGTTGCAGATTGTGCGGAGCTGCAGGATGCTTCGAGGATTGCGTCGGCTGGAGTTTTTGGACGTGATCTTTCAGCCCATTCAGAATCCTCAAGTAGAAGAGGAACAAGAAGGTAATGATGAACAACCAGACAAAGAGGAAGGTGCAGATGCAAATATGAATGATGACAATATGGCACCAGATGTGAATGAACCTTTCCCAAGTCTGCGGCGCTCACTAGCTGTCCTGCTGCCATCTTGCTCTCTGGTTTTCACCAACTGTTCTGTTCAGATTATTTCAGACTGAATCTGTGTAAGTAGCTAAGAATACCTTTCCTTCTCAGGACAGTTGTAGCTCAAAAAGGAGAAATGTCTGATTGTTAGGTGGCAGGCTTAAAATCTAGCTCTAAGAATCCACTTACTAAAGTGACCTTAGACAAGTAGATAAACCAAAACATCAGTTAAGATGAGCTCATCATTTAGACTGTAAGCCATTAGTATATGAGTGAGTTTGTCAATGCATTAAAAAGGATTAAATGTGAGAGAAGATATTTTGTTAAGTGCTTTGGGAACAAGGCAAGAAAAGCATTTTTTAAACTTAATCGTGTATGCAGGTGTTTGAGCCAGATAACTGAAGCAAACTGTGAGAAACTCCACCTGTTTCCTGTTGTTTAACTGTTTATTTTTACAATCAAAATCACACGTGATGACCAAATGCACACCATAGCATACTGAAGTCTTTCTCACCCCCCCCCCCCCCCCCTCACCCCCCGGTTCACTTTTGTGTTACTGTCATCAATTTTAGAAACCACAAAACAAGAAATTAAGAATAATATTGTCTGTCATGTTTTAAGAAAATATTTTTTATGAGTTGAATTGGAATTGATGTTTAAAGTTTTCCCAAGGCTGAATTTTCCAGTTTTAAAGCATTCGTCATTTTATAATTATTCATAGTCATGCATCTCCACAGTATTTTAGGTTTTTTTTTCCACATTTTGTAGTCCTATGGTTTTTTTTTTAGGTAAACTACACTATTGTTAACAATTTAAATCTTGAAAGTGCAGATATTTGTAATAACTGACAAAAATACTTTTATTATAATGAATGTATCGATAGATTATTATTATTATCTGGAGAGTGCGACTTGTGAATAAAATGTTATGAAGGTTAATTACACCATTTTTGTTTGAATGCTTACTGCTTTTTATTGTTAATGTCACTGTAAATAAAGTATGTTTGAGAATAATACTGTTGGTTTTACAGAAGGTCAGTTACACAGAACAATTTAATAATTAAAAAAAATGTTTCAAACATGTCTCATTAGCTGTTTGAAAATGAGGCGGAAGAGAAGATAAGAAAAACGGAAAAGGGGCAGGTCAATGGTCTGTTAACCAATCACATACGTTCTTCTGCAGTAATTTTAGCCAATGGGAGCGCTCTCTGTGTAGCACTTTGGCCAATCCTGTTCGTGCGAAGTCAGACTTTTGAAAACCTGAGGCGGCCTGTGAAGATTTCCACCAGTTTTCCACGTTACGCTCGTTATAACATTTCTTTTGCCACGAAGATGCAGGTAGTGTAATTGTTTCTACTTGTTTGATATTAATGTGAACTTGATAAAAACTGTGAAAAACGTTTAATGGTGCGGCATGTGTCGTTTTACGGTTGACGCACACTTGAGCTAATGTTAGCGTGTAGCTTCCGTCGGTTTCAGACGTAATGGTAAAGTAAAGAGACAAAGTTCATGTGTTACACACATCCGTTACAGGCGACATTCAAAGTAGCAGAAGTCAAGTCAAAAGCTTTGTATGCTTTCTTTCTTTCTTTTTTTTAGCTTATTTTGTCACAAAGGATACTTCCGTTTTCATTTTAAACGTTATGTACTTTACAGAAAATAACCGAAACAACATTAAATATTTTGCATTCATCTAAACCTAGATATCGTGACACATTTCTTTTATATTTGCAACATGCTTCGTGATAACGTAAGCAACTAAAGTGTAACAAAACCATTAAACTTTTGCACTGAAACTGTATACAAAACACTACCTGTCCAAAACGGTTACCTGCTTTTTGTCTTGTACTTTTGTGTAATGTACTTTACTTTTTGTAAAGTGCATTGCTGTAAAAAGAATAAGGTGGCAACAATTTATCATCTAAGCTTCCAGAAACCCTTGCTGCGCTAGTTGTCTTGTTTCCATCTTAACTAGGTCAGATCCACAAATTCCTTATGTCTTTACATTTCACACACACACACACACACACACACACACACACACACACACACACACACACACACACACACATTTATATATAGTAATGTTAAAGCCTGTCTTTCTGGATCATGCACGTTTTAGAGGTTTCTCTTTAGTCCCTGGATATTTCTACAGAGCTTTACCACACGCTAAACAGACAATTCAATCATTGAATCAAGAGTTTTGAAGCGAAGAAACGACTAAAACATGCAGTATGATGGTCCTTGAGGATCGTGATTAGACATCACTCGTTACACTAAACTAGGCCTACCCAGTTCCCCCAACTAACTGGTGCTTTATTTGCCATCTGCTGTACATTAGAGTTGACTGTGGCTGAGGCATTATGATCGGCTTCTTCAGGCCTCTGTCTGCCTGTTTTAAAAATACGTTAGTATTTCACCCTTTGTACGTCCACCCGTTTATTGTGACACCTCACTGATGCCTGCATTCACACGTTCATGATTAATTTGGTTAGGAAGTTTTAAAACCTAAGTTTTTGAATGGACTCTGCTCTGTAACCAACGTGATCTAGGTTTGTAATATTTGTACTCCTAGATCCGGGGGATAAGAAACTAATAATCACATCTGTACTGTTCACTCGTTTGATTAATTTGTTTAATTTACAGAATAAAGAAAATTATGAACCCAGGGGTCTTCAAAGGCCTGTGAGTAGTAAACTGTCAAAGGTTTATTTTGGAGTCAAATGATCCGTCTAACTTATTCACTATTGGCATGTTTGACTGTGTACTTTCTAATCTCTAGTTTCAGACCCCGAGCATGAGTACAGGACCTCAGCGTGTTCTAGTAAAGCCACGAGCAGAAACTATGAAAAATACTGTCACGGGTAAGTCCTTTCTCCTTTGTACATAGATCTGATTTTAAAAACTAAAATAGTCATGTGAATAGATTGGTATTGGTTTTTTTTAGGTCCTGGAAGAGAATGTGTAAGCACATCTTCTAGTTTACCACCCAAGTAAGTGGACTGTTAACCACACTGCGTTTATTATTAGTATTTGTATTTGTTACTTTTATTGCGTATAGCATCTTCCTCTGATCTATTTATTAGGAAAATTTCCATTGAAGACTTTGACATCGGTCGGCCTCTTGGAAAGGGCAAGTTTGGCAACGTCTACCTTGCAAGGGTGAAGAAGGTGGAAGCTATAGTAGCGCTGAAGGTTCTGTTTAAGTCTCAGATGGAGACCGAAGGTGTGGAGCATCAACTCAGGAGGGAGATTGAGATCCAAGCTCGTCTCAGGTTAGTGGCTCACCTTTAAAAGTGTGTCTGATTAATTTTTGATCCATAAGTGTATTTTTAAAATTAAGGTTCCTGTTTTTCCTAGTATCATTAGTGCAGTGCTGTAATACTGGCTTTGCTATTACCGCACACTAGGGTTGGGCATCGAGCATCGATTGGAACCGGTCTTACACCAAATTCTGTGACCCATCACAATTTGTGACCTAGGCTCAGTGTTGGGTTTTGTTTTTTGTTGCGTCTGTACATCCTGAATTGGCATAAATAAGAAGATGCTACGTTAATACCGTAAACTACGTAAGCTTTGAGGAAGTTGTGCGGCGCGGACCATCGTCACACAATACGATAGTGGCCATCACAGAATGTGACCATCTGCATCTCAGTAATAATGCAGATGTCAGAGGTCAAATGCACTTTTTTATAAACTACATCATCAGAGAAGTTACCAGAAACAGTTTGTGTGATGTAAAAGTCATTATAACTGAAGTTACAGTAAGGTCGCACAATATGAAAGTGGCTATCACAGAATGTGGCCATCTTCATCTCAGTAATAATGCAGATGTCTTCAATTTTCACTAAAGATAATAACAACAAAAGGCGTTTTGTGATGTTTGTGTCATCTTATTTCCCTTTTATCTCCACCAGTTCATATGAGTGGCACTGGAATGACAGGAAAGAAAACGTAGCAACCAGATAATCTGCAGTGGTTTCTAATAAACTGAGGATGTGGATCACAACAATTTATTTCAATAAATGGAAGTTCTTAACATTTTACCTGCGGACCTCACATGTTGTAAAATCAATGTTTAACGTTAGCAAACATTTCTCGTCAAAGCCCTGGTTATCGCTGCATTTATTGTCCCGTTTGTTTGCAATAAACATTAACAAACGCTCTTTTTAATATCCATGGTCCCGCGCCGCACAACTTCCTTAAAGCTTACGTAGTTTACGGTTTAAAGTATCATCTTCTTTTATTCCAATTCAGGATGTAAAGACGCAACAAAACGCAACACTGCCCCCTGGGGTCACACATTGTGATGGGTCGCAGAATTTGGTGCAACACCGGGACCAACTGTTAGGTTTTCTCGGAATCGCTCAGCGTTTTTTATTTCGATTCCTAGTTTTGATTCCTAGAATGCCGATTAGAAGAGGAATCCGCTGCCCATCTCAGTGGAAAAATAATCGTGATCTGCAAATTGTGATCAACGCTTTCCAGAGCTGATCACGCAGCTGTCTGTGTGCAGCACCGAGAGCCCCCTCACCCCACCCGGCACGCAGCGGCCAGATATAAACAAACACGTCTGCTGAACTTTTACTCCATAATGTAAACTTTAATTCCTGCAACGTTAGAGGAAACTTGTTAAAATACGTCAACACGGTGAATTTAATAGGAGCTTTAAAGAACAAACTCTGGACGGTGTGAGGTGAGTTTGTCTCACGGCAGAAATAAAAACACACACGGAGCGTCAGCAGTCAGACGCAGCTGCTCACCAACACTCGTGTGTGTGTGTGTGTGTGTGTGTGTGTGTGTGTGTGTGTGTGTGTGTGTGTGTGTGTGTGTGTGTGTGTGTGTGTGTGTGTGTGTGTGTGTGTGAGCGTCAGAAGGCTGAACAATAACCTGTAGAAATTAAAGTCATCGTGCTAGAGAAGCTTCTCTGTGGTGGACCACACCAGCTTCTGCCACAATAAATAATAATAATAAATCACACACAAAGTTGTGAAATTTACTTTTTGATCTATTTCTGTTGAGAGTTTTAATGTTTAAAATCAGATTGTTCCTGACAGCAGCTACATTTAAAATGGTAAATGGCCTCTATTCGATATAGCGCCTTCTAGAGTCCTGGAACCCCCCAAGGTGCTTTACAACACAATCAGTCATTCACCCATTCGCGCACACACATTCACACACTGGTGGGGATGAGCTACGATGTAGCCACAGCTGCCCTGGGGCGCACTGACAGAGGTGAGGCTGCCGAGCACAGGCGCCACCGATCCCTCCGACCACCACCAGCAGGCAATGTGGGTTAAGTGCCTTGCCCAAGGACACAACGACAGCAACAAACTGAGCAGGGCTCGAACCTGCAACCTTCCGATTACGGGGCGGGCACTTAACTCCTGTGCCACCATCGTCCCAAGATTTAAGTTTCACTTTCTGTTCTGACAATGCTGCTGCAGCACGGAGGTGTAGTTCTCAGTCATCCTGGACATGATCATCCTGAGAGTTTTAGCTGAAAACAGCTGGACGTTTCTGGATATGTTGGAGACATTTAGCCTCTCATCCCAGAGGCTGCTTCCAGACTTTGGTTGTGGTCAGAAACAAACACACTGGTTGTGCTGCAAGTCTTTTTATTTTTTTCTCCAAAACATGTTTTTGTTTAAATGAAGGAGATGTTGTTGTTCATAGAATTAAAATTCATGTTGAAGTTAAGATTTCATCTTGTAGGACCTGTGGTTAGCTAGCTCATGTAATGTCTTCAAAGAATCGGGAATCGATAGGAACCGGAATCATAACAAGGAATTGGAATCAGAATCGGAATCGTTCAAAATCAAACAATGCCTAACCCTACTGCACACTAGCTTATTTCAATGATGCACTCCATCACCATACATTATGTCATATCACCATAAATTAAGTGGGTGAAACAAAATTCAAACTCGTCTGTTAAAATTGTCTCATTTTGCTTTGAATGCAAAGATCTTATTTGACTTTTAGACACGGGTTGGACACGGGTTTTCTCAGAATGTACTTTGTCTACCTTCAGGCACCCTAACATCCTGCGCTTCTACAACTATTTCCATGATCGCAAGAGAGTTTTCCTAGTGTTGGAGTATGCCCCACGTGGAGAGATGTACAAGGAGCTACAGAAATACGGACGGTTTGATGATCAGCGAACGGCAACGGTAGGAGCTGAATCAAATGTATTCCATGACTGAGTTGGTCATTGTGTTCTGGGCAGTGTCAAAATGTTTATGGGTTTAAATTTTTTAAAATGTCATTAGTGCTTCAAATTTTTGCTGGTTTTTACATCTTTAGTACATGGAGGAGATAGCTGATGCTCTGCAGTATTGCCACGAGAGGAAAGTGATTCACCGGGACATCAAGCCAGAGAATCTACTTCTCGGATTTCGTGGAGAGCTGAAAATAGCAGATTTTGGTTGGTCCGTTCATGCGCCCTCTCTAAGGTGAGAAGCCAGTGTAGTAAAGCATCTCTTCTTCTCATTTTATTTTACTTTATGCTTCCACTTAAAGCTACCGTGTGTTTTTCTTGTCACCTTATATTGATCTCCTCCAGACGTCGCACTATGTGTGGGACACTGGACTACCTTCCTCCAGAAATGGTTGAGGGGCGCATCCACAGTGAGAAGGTGGACCTGTGGTGCATCGGGGTTCTCTGCTTTGAATGTTTAGTTGGCCACCCACCTTTTGAGACTGCCAGTCATTCAGAAACATACAAAAGGATTACAAAGGTTTGTTCAGGCAATTAAGTGCAATAGCTTTACAAGGATCTGGAAACCATTAACACAATTTGCTTTTGGTGTGAAAGGAACGGTTTGGGTATCAAACTTTATTCTTGAGGAATGAAGTGTCTGCAGTTTTTTATTTATAGTTAATGAAGGAATTGATTGTGAGTGTTGCAAAATGCTAATCAAAATAATGCAGTGAACTAAAAGAATCTTTTAATTTGAAGCCTTACTATGTCGTATTTGCCAACATTGTGGTTACTGGGGTAGCATGCAGATAAGTCAATGCCATGAAATCTGCTACACAGACTTTGTGGTCCAGCTGGTTAAAGGTTTTGGGGTAACTAAATTTATGTCTTGACAAGCTGTTTACAAGATCAGAAGCCATTTGTTCATAGATGCTGGGGGGAAAGCGTCAACGTCTGGTATTTCTGAGTTAATCCTGGACATGATTATGACTAGTATCACATTTTAATAAGCAGAATTTTAGATTTTTGTCAGTGGTCACTGTCGTAAGCTGTGCTGATAACCAAACTTCATATCGCTCCTCTCAGGTGGATCTGATCTTCCCGAATGTTGTGTCTGATGGTGCAAAGGACTTAATCTCTAAGCTTCTTCGCCACAACCCTAAAGATCGCCTCCCTCTTAAGGAGGTTATGGACCACCCATGGGTGCGGGCCAACTCTCGTAGGCTCCTTCCTCCAACATGTCCCACTGAAAATTCCTGAGCGCTCCTGCCTGCTTTGTAAACATTTGGGTGTCTTCTGTCCTCCACAAGAAACTGTAGGCCAGCATGAGACTGTATCACTGCCATTGGCTTTAAACTGCTAGTATTCTGGCAAATTTGTTGGTTTGATGGTTGTAGTTGATTATATATAGTAGGAATAATACGCAGCAAGTATTTTAGAGTATTTAGAGTGTACCACATTATGGGTCTGTTTTTTTAATGCACCAGCTCTGATTTTTTTTTAATATTTGCATTGTGATGTTTTTATATGTAGAATATTTTCCTGGTTTCTTATTTTCTAGTGTTCTTTAAGCTATATATTCTGATTAATGCGACAGTGTAAGACTTATCCTTGTTCTCAATGTTTTGCTACATTGTGATCACCAAAGTACTGTTAGCCTTTCTCAGAGTCAAGTCTGTTACCCTCCTTGGTAAAGATGTGACTGGCTTGAGTTGCCAAGATTGTTTCCATTGGCCTAAGGTATTTTGCAGACTTCTAATAAATATTTGTTTTCATCACATTGAGACTGTGTAAGCATTATTTTGTTCTTGTTGCTTTTGTAATAAAAAGGCGTTTTCAGTTTGGGAAAAGACCAGCTCTCACTTTACATGCTCTGACTTTAAAAGGGAGGTGGAAAAAGAAAGGGCTCTAACAAAAACATTCATACTTTTAAATATACCATCTGAAGTCGCTGAAATCGAAAATTGTTTTAAAAACATCTGCCGAAAAGCAACACGGTAGCGTGGCCGAGCGGTCTAAGGCGCTGGATTAAGGCTCCAGTCTCTTCGGGGGCGTGGGTTCGAATCCCACCGCTGCCAAAAACTTTTGCGTCTATTCAATCGAGCAAGGCAGATTTTAGTTTAGTATAGGTAGTTTAAATAGGTTTACGGTAATTAAAACAAGTATTTTATTATGCTTCAGTGGCTAATGTCCCTGCGAGACGTACAGGTTTAATGAAAATCGACGCCTTTACAAAAGAAGTAAATTTTCTAACCATCTTAGAAGAAATTTCTTTATTTTTTTCTGCGTACGGTAAATAACATTGAACCGTATTATTGGTTTTTGGGTGTTTTTTTTACGTCTAATTTAAAACTCTTATTTTGGTAGAGGAAACGTTCCATCGGAATGCTTCCGGTTCACTTGAAGCGCTCTCTTTGATAGACCTTCTAACGTCCGGACCCACAACAGAAAGCTGCTGTGTTTAACCTGATGGTTTGCTCCTTTGTTCTATTTGAAAAGACTGAAGTGTCATCCAGCAGCACCGGAACATGGCCGGTCTTCCACCGGGAGATCCGCAGCTGGTCTCCATGATCGTCAGTCATTTAAAAACACAAGGTCTCTTCGACCAGTTCAGGAGGGACTGCCTCGCAGACGTCGACACCAAGGCAATTCAACGTGATATTTGTCTGTATGAGTGTCTGGTAGAGTTGTTTTTATAGTTGGTGCATTTGGTTTGAGGCTTCGTAATGTGTTGTTTTTAAGCTAGTTTAAAATGTAGCTTTCAATGCTGATGTGGAAACTGATCCTGAATGTTTGTCATCATTTTCTTCTCCTACAGCCAGCTTACCTGAACCTGAAACAAAGAGTGGATAACTTTGTCTCTAATCACCTGTCTAACCACACATGGAGCCCTCATCTGAACAAAAACCAGCTGAGAAACAACATCAGACACCTCGTCCTGCAGTAAGCGAGGACCTGTGTCCTGCTCTTCAGTTGTCTTTCATTCATTACGTTTCTACATCACAGTCCATTGTGTCTCCTAGATCTGGAATGCTGGAGCAGGGAGTGGACAGGATTGTAGCCCAGGTGGTGGATCCCAAAGTCAACCATATTTTCAGGCCACAGGTGGAGCAGGTGGTTCAGGAGTTTTTGTCACCGGGGAGCTGCTCCCAAGAGCCCCCAGTCCTTTTGACTCCAGCAGAAGTCAAAGCAGAGAGCAGCGTTCCTGAGCAGGGTACACAGCAGTTTGTGTTTTTAAGTAAATGTATATAGTGAAAAAGTTTGCTCTTAATCTGATGTGTTCACAGCTTCATCATCAACTCCAGCCCCGTCCACTGCCAGCGATGCCATGTCCATCTTGGACACCATTACGTCTCTCAACCAGGAGGCTAGCGTCTGGTCCGGTTCAGAAACTGAAAAGGGCGATAAAAGTCAGACTCCGGATGATTCTGGGCCACTGACCGAGGAGAACGAGCAGGACATGGATGTTGTAGAGGAAGGGGACAGTAACCCAGATGAAAAGCAGATGGAGGAGGGGAAAATGGCCACAGATGTCCAAGCATCAGAAGTGAAAACGGAGGACGTGCAGGAGATGATGGAGGTGGAAAAGGAGCAGCTAATACAGGAGGTTAAAGTGGAAGAGGAGTCGGGATCCCCGGAGCAGACTGAGGAGAAAAAAGACAAACACGTGAGCAAAGTCGGTGTCAAAGTCTCAGAAGAAAAGATGGATGATGAGACGTTAAACTCTTCAAGTCTGGCTAAACAGAATGCCAAGCAGAGGATAAAGGAGGGTGAGTCCTGCGGTTCTTATTTTAAATAATTAAGCTTTAATCAGTTAAAAACATTTGTGCTCCTGATTGCAGAATATTCTTTGGAGGACTCCGACTTAGAAGGGCTGAGCGACATCACAGTGAGCTCCGTCCACACCAGTGACCTGTCATCGTTTGAGGAGGAGAGCGAGGAAGAGGAGCAGCCGTCTGATTCATCAGAAGAAGGAGAGCTTCCACCAGATGGTCCGGACATATTTATTGTACCAGAATTAGTCTGAGCTGTTGAGAATGGTGGCTGGATGTTGGTGGGTTATTATTATTTTTCTTTTTTGCGTGTGGATTTTGTCCCCAGATCAAGAGGAAAAACCAGGAAAGAAGCACACCAGTGGGGACACAGGAGATGAAGACAAAGAGAGCAAACCTCGCCGCAAAGCCTACGTTCACAAACCCTTCCTTTACTCCCGTTACTATAGCGACTCGGATGACGAAATCACAGTGGAGGAACGTCGCAGATCTGCCGTAAGTTCACATTTGTGTGCACCAACAGTGGAAACGTTTGGCAGAATGAATAAATCCAATGCAGCCATGTAAGAGAGCGTGTCTTCACAGGCGAAGGATAAAGAGGAAAGGCTCCTGAAGAGGCAGCAGAACAGAGAGCGAATGGAAGAGAAGCGGAAACAGAAAGCCTCTCAGTCTGATGAACAAGGTCTTTCTGTTTGTTATTTTAATCTCATCTCATCTGCTTGTAGACTTTTCAAATGTGATCTGATGTTTTCACAAAAACTGGTTGGAACACATCACATTAAACTTGTCAAATATCTGCTTCATACCTTAAGCAGATGATAAAAAGCAGAAGAGCACAGAGTCGGCTGCGCTGGAGGGCCCAAAAGCAAAGGAAGCTCGCAAAGAAAAGAAAGTTCTAGAGAAAAAAATGGCTCTCAGCAGGAAGAGGAAACTAGACTCCAGGTGAGCCGTCAGAAAACCCAAACTCTTCTAAAACCCATCTTTCTGTTGCTCGTAAATATGAATGTAACCTTTTAGGAAGGAGGCAGACGTGTCGAGCAAGAAGAAAGGAGATGCAGCAGACGCATTAAAGAAAGCAGTATGTTGAAGCCACCGTAGATGAACCAGATTCATAGGCCTTGTTCCTTTTACCAGACACTTTGGGTTTTGTTTTCAAATAGGAAGGAAAATCTTCATCCTCCAAGACACCGCAAGCAAAAATAACAAGGATTCAGACAGAATTTGCGTCTTCTGATGACGGGCACAGGCGGATGAGCGGCAGCATCTCCGAGGATTCCTGTGATGCAAAGAAGCTGCTGGACAAAAACCGGACCCACTCCTTCATCCTAGATCTGGAACAAGGCTCCCAAGAGGCTCTCAAACAGCGTTCTTTTGGCAAATTTGACCGCCCGCCTCGCAAAGAGCTTCATTTGAAGGAGCGCAAAGAGAAGGAACGCAGCCTGTCCGACGAACGCGCCAAGCCCAAACAGAAGCAGGAGAAGAAATGTGAGCATCCAGTAGAAGAACAGCTGCAGAAGGAAGGCTCTGCTGTTAGGGTGTCTTCTGAAGAGAAAGAGAAGAAGTCCAAAATCAGAAGTGAGAAGAAAGCTGCTGGAAGTACAAAAGAAGGAAAAGTGACTGAAGTTGGTTCTGAGGAGGGAGGCTCTAAAGATGTCAAGAAGGCAAAAGGCGGATCTGTGGAGGGTGTTAAAGTGGAGAAGGACAAGCTAAGAGAAAAGGATAAGATCAAAGAAAAGGAAAAAGCCAAGGGGGAGAAAAGTTCAGCTAAAGGTGATCTGAAGCAGCTCCTTCGCCCAGATCCCACGTGCTCCTCTGAGGATCGCTCTGACAAGGAACCTGGCTCGGACGTCGCCAAAAAGAGGGATAAACACTCCAAAGAAGGGTTGAAACGATTGAAGAGCCACACGAAGGACAAACCTGGAGACAAACCCAGATCCAAAACAGATGGTGAGAAAGAAAAGAGTAAGTCTGACCGGGATGGACCGAAGTTACACAAGTCGAGCTCCGACACGGACAAAGATCCCAAAAGTGTTAAACCAACGGAAAAGAGAGTGGCAGAAAAGTTTAAAAAGTCCAAAGAGGAGGCAAAAGCTCTGCTTTTATTAAAGGCAGATAAGAAAGCTCAGAGTCCTGATGTGAAAAGTGTTGGAGGGAAAGAGTCGTCTAAAGCTGAGACGACAAAGGGAAAGAAAAAAGAGGGAAACAAAGACGTGAAGAGAGTCTCTGAGGAAGCTTTGCATGAGAAACCAGACCTTAAATGTGCAAAGAAAAAAGTAGAGAAGAAGGACAAAGTTCCTGAAAAGAAAAGGGACGGTCAGCAGGAGAGGACATCACAGAGAGAGGACAAATTGGACAAGTCTGATAAATCCTCAAAGTCCTCGGGTTTGTCTGTGAATCCTGAGAGTGAAGAGCCACCAGAGAAACCACCACTTGTCCAAGATGTGAGCCCAGACTCTGATCCCGTCACCGCCGCCGGTACAGCTTCCTTCTCAGAGGACACCTGTGACGCTCTAAGTGACATCACCCCAGAACCAGCCGAGGGTGATGCGGCGTCCCATCCTGATGAGGTTCCAGCTGTACCCGCTGAAGCCTCGGCGCTGCTGACGCTCATGGATGTTTGTGCCTCAGCAGAGGCGAGACTTCCCGCTAGGAACCTCCAGCTGCAAGCGTCATCTGAGATGGAAATTCAGGATGCTGACATGAAGATGAAAGAGGCCGCCCTGACGCTTCTCTCCATGGATCCTGATAGCACGGTGTCCTCCAGCTTAAGGGTCCAAAGCACAGAGGAGGAATCTCTGTTAAATCCGACCAGTCCGGAACCAATAGAAACCAGTACAGCTGAAGAGGAGCAGCAGTGTTCTCCCGAGGAGATGCAGCCAGCATCTGAAGCTTCACCAGCTGCATCCCAACAAACTGCTGATGGAGAAAAAGAGTTGCCCTCTCCTGCAGAGATGCAAACAGCACCTCAACAATCTGTTGAAGGTGAAGAGCTTCTGCCTTCCGAGGAGAAGGAACCAGCGTCTGAATCTGAGCTCCGTGTCTCTGAAATCTCACCGGCTGCACCTCAAGAAACTGCAGAAGAAGAGCAGCAGTTGTCTTCTGTGGAGATGCAACCAGAACCCCAACAAACTGCTGCCGCTGGAGATCAGCCAGCTCCTGTGGAGATGCCTCCCTCATCTGAGCTCACTGATGAAGCATCAGACGTTGGAGGTATGTGAAAAATGGCAACATATGTAATTGGATACTTGAGCGATTCAGAGCCAACGTTGGCTAAAGCTGGCTCTGTTTACAGATGAGTCACTAAACGCAGAGACAAAGATGGACATGACTGAGGCTGAACTATCAGAGATGGTTCCTTCGCAGGTAAAACACACGTGAGGTTTGTAAAATGAGATTCTGTTTGGAGAAGCAACATGTAAGAATTCTACCGTGGGGTGCTGGGGTGGGCCCTTGGGGCTGTCTCGATTTGGGCTGGTCTGTGTTGGTGGTGGTGGTGGTGTTGGTGTGTTGGACTGGGGGCTCCGGGCTCGGCGGCCCCTAATGGGTTACTTTTGGCTGGGGGCTGGTGACCTGTTGTCCTCCTGCTGGCCCCTTTTCCTCCCTGGGCTGGGGTCTGCCCTCTAGGCTGGCCTATTGGTGCCCGTCTGCTGGTGGCCATTGGCTGCTGGAGCATGTGTGGCCCCGGACACCAGCGTTAGTGGGTGCTGGGCTGCTGCGGGCAGTCCCTCCCTCATCACATGAAAAAATAAAAATAAACAACACTCATGGTGACAAATCCACTTACACACCCACACACACACACCCACACCCACACCCACACCCACCCACACCCACACACACACACACACACACACACACACACTCACACTCACACTCACACTCACACACACACACACACACACACACACACACACACACACACACACACACACACACACACACACACACACACACACACACACACACACACAGAAATATACCACAAATATAGACAATACCATTCAACAGTACCTATTCCATTTGTTCCTGTAGATTGTATTCATGTTTTTAAAACTATGATGATCACTGTTTTGTCCTGCCTGTGTGTGTGTTGTCTGTTGTGTAATTGTTGTGTGCTGTTGTCCCTCCTTGTCTTTCCGTTTGTGTTGTATGTCTCTTTTCTCCCTGCCTGTCCACTCCATGAGTAAGGGCATGCAGTCTAACATGCCACAGAGGAAGGAAATGATTTGTTTTGGAGAATTTATTTTTTTTTAGCTTTTCTGGTAAAAAGGACAATTTTGTCTCCATGCAGCAGGATGACGCTCCCTCAGATTCGTGTCGGACTCAGTCAGGAGGAGAAGAAAGTGCCGAAGTTTCTCCCGAGACATCATCAGATGACAAAATAACAGAAACAGCAGACGGCGAAGGTGCGGCTGATTTCCAACTCTTGTTCTCTTATTCCTTCTTCTGCGTTTGCAGCTTGTTCATCTGCTTCTTCTGGTTTTGGTTCTTCTCACATCTCTGTTCCTCCTCCTCTGATGGTGACGTGCTGCTCTTGCACCAACCTCACAGCTATATTTTATGGTTTGTTTTCATTACCAGTGATGGAGGTTCTGACTGAATCAGAGGACATCACTACAGACATAGAAGCAACGGCAGCAGCTGCTGTTTCTGACACGCCTGAACAAACTCCAGAAACTCCCAACAGTCCATCAGGTGAGTGTCGATGGGGAAAAAGTTGTTATTTCAGTAGTTTTCTTTAACTGACTTTTAATCTTGTGCTTGGTACCTAAGGGCCTGCCCAGACACAGGATGTGGTTACAGAGACGAGCTTCAAGGTGAGTATTCATGTTGATGTTATGTGATTTCTAGGCACAGAAACACGGAAATGATCTGATTTTGAACAACAGGTTGAAGAGGAGGAAAGGGAAGAAAACCAGACAGAAACTGATGCTGGTATGAGACAACCTGTTGGTTTAAATCCATTATGATGAATATATAAAGTTAATTAAAGGTAATTATTATTGCTTTACAAGTCGATGAGACTGAGAGTAAAACAGCGGAGGACCAGGTTGTTAACCTGGAGGTAAGTTTTCCACTCAATATGATCTTTTTACCAGGTTTTAATCAACATGTTGATTTTTATTTATTTGCATAACTGTTTTTAATTTCATTCAGATGGAAACAACCCCTCCTGATGCTTCAGAGGAAACTAAACCAGAGTCCAGAGTAGTCACACAAATCAGTGAGTCGCCTTTTGACTGATGTTTTGCCCAAATTCATACATTTTATTTGTTTTTTTTGCTTTTGGATAGAAAAAGAAAATTAACTGTACTTTAAGCTTAAGACTAAATATGGATTTGACACGATTAAATGCCCCCAATCCACCTTTACAGACATTAATCCTTTTCTTCTAACCTCTGTCGTTTCAGGTGATGTCTCCAGCACAGATGGCTCAGACCTTTCAGAAAAGGTAACCTTTTTCCAACTAAAATGAGAAATATTAGAATAAAAGTAAATGGAGGCAGGTTTCTGTTTTAATCATGTTGTTTCTTAGGAAGAGAAAGGGGATGGCGGAGGAAGACGTAAACGAAAGCTGTCCAGTCAGAAAACGGCACCAGAGGAAGAGTCTGGTAACAATTATATATCCCACCAACATTCAGGATCAACACAAAAGACTTCACACTGCCTTTGTAGTAAATAAAGTCTGATGTTCATATATCTGGATTGACACCAGAATGATTAAAACTGAAGGTGTGCTGCTGGTTAACTCCTCAGGTGACACCAGGGATGAACTAGAAAGTGAGGACCAGCTGTCTGCCCAGGTAAACACCACCTCTACCTGCTGGTGTCCATGCACATGAGAGAAGGGCTGAGTAAAAGTGTTTATCTACAGTTTAACCTGTGTTTTATTTGCAGGAAACTGAGCAAGAGGTGGTGGAGGTAAAAACACCACTTAGGGAGGAGCAGGAGCAGGAGGAGGTGGGAGTGGACCAGGAGAAAGGAGCAGAGGAGATGCAGAGCTGCAGGGAAAGATGTTCAGAAGCTGCAACAGCTGGTATTATTATCCTGAATACACTGATCAGGTTTACACACGGCGCCCTGCTGTGAGTTTTTCTGATGTTGTTGTTTTATTTTTCCTCCTCAGATGAAAGCAGCGAGGACGGCCCTGGTGAAGTACCAACACCAGAACCTACGGAGGAGCTACGGGTGTGTTAACGTCATCAAGAAGTTAATGATTATGTGACAGCACTCACATTTTCACTGATCATGTGGCTTTCTTATCGTGTTTACGTTCCTACTAGTGTCCATTTTATTGACAAAATATTGTTTTGTTTATTTCATGACAAATTTCGTTTTGTGGACTAAAACTAAACAAAAACTAAAAAAGACATGCCAGTAAAGACTAAATTATGACAAATGTAGATCGACATGTTCACAGACAAATAAGACACAGAAAATTAACAAAAATCCATTGAGGTATTTTTCATTGTTAATAAACATTTATAAATATTTATTTATATTATAAATATATATTTTAAAAGTTTTATTGATCAAAAGTGTAAAATTTTCATGTTTCTTCACACATTCAAGTAGGTGTACTTCAGACTTCCTTTACAGGAGTTAAAATTATTGCATCAGAAGAAATGAAGTACATTTTAAGTCGACTACAGTTGAAACAAATTGGACGACTAAAAATAATTTTAGTCAGAAGACTTGGACTAAATAAAAATGAGTCCAAATGAACGCTGCTGTGCAGACATAAACACCTCCTCTAGTTTCTCTCTGTTCCTCCTGAGGAGTCAGACCTTCTTGTCGTCTTTTATTCATCAAGAGTTCTGCAGCTGTTCCAAAGATTGTTTCAGGGTTTTTCTTTCGGCTTTGGGTACTTTCTCTCTCATGTTCTCTTCAGCTCCTGCCACTAAAGCGTTTGGTGCAGCGTCTGCTGAAAGGTTAGGAACACAGACAGACAAGGTAACTAAAGGAAGAAACTAAAACAGGCTTAAAGTAGATGAGAACAACACGTCTTTAAGACAGAGGAGAGACGGATCAAATAGCCATTTGGGAGAAATCAGAGTGTCAGATTATAACTTCCAACACGTAAGTTTTTGTGTTGTCACAGACTCGGGATTAGCTCATGCTTCCACATGCCTCATGCTATTTGCCCTGATCACATGATCCATGATCATGTTGTACAGTGCTTTGTGATTTATATCTGTGAAAGGCGCTATATAAATAAACTTTACTTACTTACTTCCACATAAGATCAACTGTGTACTCATTTAGAAGACATCAGCACACACAGTTCAGTCTGATTTTGTAGAATTGTGCTAAAATCATAACCTCTATATGCTTAAACAGTGTTTTCCAAAGTATAATACACATTATATTTCTCGGGTTTTTCATAATAATTATTGTAATTGTCAGATTATAATCTGAATGGTATTGAACAAACATAAAATTTCAAATGCAACGTTCCAACTGATTGCACACAACAGTTTCAAAGCATTTATAGGTTGTAAATAACTCAAAATGGTTTTTGAAGTTGTGTCATTTGGCGGTTTTATTTACTTAAATCAAAAGTGATTTCAGTCAAAAACACCTAGGATTTAGGATGGCTTCGTCTCAATTTTTGCAACTAATCTGTTCAAAGCTGTTCAAAAAGAATGTGCATTGCTCCAAACAGCCACACAAAACCACTTGAAGTATGAGTGAAGAAGCTACTTTTAAATGTAATAGTAACATTAACGCGTTTATCAGAGTACTTCCTGAACAGCATGTTTCTTTACTTGTTTTTTCCTCATTTTATTTCAAGCAAAAAACTTTACAAATGGCCTGCACTTGTACAATCCCCCGAGGTGCTTCACAACACAGTCATTCACCCATTCACACCCTGGTGGTGATGAGCTACAGTGTAGCTACAGGCGCCACTGGTCCCTCTGACCACCACCAGCAGGCAAGTTGGGTCAAGTGTCTTGCCCAAGGACACAACAACGGCATTCTCTGGTCAGTGCTGGGATTGAACCTGCAACTTTCCAATTACTGGACAACCCGCTCTACCTCCTGAGCTACTGCTCACAAACGTCAAACGTTCTAGATCTGTGGCATAAGAATAATTCAGAGGATTACCATTTATTTTTGTTTTTATTTCATTCTTCAAACATTTTTCTTTCTCTTTTAGAAATCTGAAGCTGAGAGTGAAGAGCAGATCAGTGACCAAACCAGAAAAGAAGCCTGTCTTCCCTCTGCTGCTCCAGAAGACGGTGAAGATGCTGAACACCTGGACTCTGAGGAGTCTGCGGACACGCGTGAGTGTGTGTTAAAGTCCAGTCTGTGACCCCTGCAGCACAACAGTCCTTTAAGAATACAGTGGCGCCACCTGCAGGCAGGAAACATATCACCCACCCTCACACATAAATACACTCAGAATCAGCAATGGAAATGTGTGTTCTTTCTTACATTCACTGTTAACAACTATACATTTAAAAATTGTATTGTGCAATTTAAATTTGTCTGTGGAAATGATACAGTTGATGGGATCAGTCATGTTTGTTGTACTAGAGGAACCAGCCATCACAAGACAACCATCTGAGGAAGCAGAGGACTCTGGAGAGGTCAGAGGATGTTTGTTTACCCAAAATGTTATTTAACTGTTGTTTTTCTCTGTGTAGTGCTTTAACTGCAGCCATGACTGTTTTCCAATCCTACAGGAGTCCCAGGCTCAGCAGGAGGTGATGGATGAGAGTGAACAAAGAGAACCTGAAGCAAGACCTGACGGAGACGGTGGCGAGGACACAAGAACACTCAGATCTTTTATAAGCCCCACATATTTAGGTTAGATTATTTCATCCTGGCCTCTTTAATTTTGCCAGAAAATGGCTTGATGCTTTCTGAAGTTTTATATAATAATAATAACAACAACAACAATAATAATAATGCATTTTATTTTTAAGTGCTTTTCAAGAAACATTTTACAGCAATAAAATGAGCAATAAAGAAACCAAGTTTAAAAACAGCAAAAACATATAAAAACCTTGAAAGTGCAAAATAGATCATAAAATCGTAAGTGAACATTTCATTTTATATCTTTGATGCATATAATATTTTTTGCAGGTTCTCCATCTGTGGAACAATCAGAGGATGTAAACGTGGACAGCTGCAGTGAGCAGAAACATGACGATGTAAGACTGAAATTAATCAGACCAGAAACATGTATGCTTGGTTAACTGGAGACTCTAAATTGAGTGTGTGACTGGGTGTTTGTCTTTGTGTGTCTCTGTGAAAAGCAGTTCAGAGATCAGTTCAATTAAAATAACTCTTACATGTGTGCTCCTTTTAAAGGTGTGGTACTGTGAAACCATTTTTTAAATAATTATTTCTTATTATAATTGGTCACTGAATTTTTTATGCAGGCTGAACATGAAAATAGTCTCCTACACCTATCTCCTGCATTAGCTTCTGATAGAAAATAGATGATGAAACTCTAGGATTAGAAAAGCCTGACATATCTACGTCACACTGTCGCTTAACATTCATGGACTCACCCATCTTGTTGTTGGTTTAGAGTCCAGGAAACAGCAGAGAACACCTTGGCTAGTAGAAGTTAACTGTTAGCATTAGCAACTCCCCAACATGGCAGAGCTCCAGGTGTACGTTAATCGTAGAGATAGTTGCCGAACAAACTGAGTCAGTGGTGGAGTCACGCTAGCCAATCAGGGAAGATGTTCAAATATCAGGAAATGAGACTCCAGATCCTGTCGTCTGAAGCTCTCCTCTGATTTGGCGTTCTGCTAGTTCCTGAAACAGGTGCACTGGGGCTTTTTTTTTTTACCCCAGAGTACGACTTAAAAGGCATTCAATCCCACTAGAGACCACTGCAAATGTAATCTTTTATATAGCGCCTCTCAAGAGAAAAATCACGAGGCGCTTCAAAAAGATTTTAAAAAATCATAAAAATTAGAAAATTAAAAAAATTGTTATTAAATAAATATTTATTGATTAAACAAGTGATCCACACCTTTTAATATTTGTAAACATGTTATCTACGGTCTGCACATATTTTTTTTTCTGTCTGTATTGGAATGTTTTTCTGTGTTTTCCCTGTCCGTTAAATCTGGAAGTGTTTGTTCTGTCTAGACTGAGGAGGAGGAGCAACAGGAGGACCTGGAGCCGACTCCAAAGAAACGGAGAGGACGTCCACCAAAGGCTGCCGCAGCAGAAGACTCAGGTTAATTATCTGTCACACTTGAATAATCCAGATTAGCAAACACATTCCAGTTTCAGACAAAGACAAACCTGAGGGAATGCAATATGTGGTTCAAATAATGTTTAACGAATTAGGGAACAAAACCACGCTGATATGAAAAATGTAAGTAAGTAAATTTTATTTATGTAGTAAGTGACCCCTAACCCACAAAACTAGGTAGGTCGGGTTTTCCCAACATCTGTCTGCATTTCTTCGTGGGGGTTTTATGTGCTCGCCGCTCAAGGCTACCAGGGCGTCAGATTCGGATAACAAAAATTTGTTTGGGTCAGGCTGAGATAATTTTCCTCTCTGCCTTCAGTCTTTAAACTGATCATTCCAGTCCTTCAGTGAAGCCAATTTTGGGTTTTAAACCTGTCCATACCGTCCGGTGACTCTCTCCGGATGACATCCATTGTGCGCACTAATACCGGTATCGCAGCTAGAACATTGTCCAGCTTACGATTCACCTCGAGTAACGTCCCAGTCTGAGAAGTCTCCACACGGACGGTGCTTTCCACGGGTGCGGGTTGCCCTCCAATCGCTCCAGTCTTCCCAAATTTCCAGAAAACCAGACATCCTCCCACTCCAATCAGGAGAAGTCCAGCGATCATCAGGCCAAATATCCACACGTCTTCGATGTCCTCAATGGACAGCTGGGAGATGCATGGAACAGGATGCTCTTCCACTTTTTAGTCTTGTTAGTCCACAGGCGAATTTTCCCTAAGTCCTGGCTCTGGGGATCACTGAGATCATCAAGTATGAGATGAGCCTTTGTGTTCTTTTTTGGTCAGTAGAGGTTTTGGATGTGGAATCATCCCTGGGAGGCCATTTTCCACCCATTTTCTTCAGAATTTGATCATTTTGCCAAGTTTGTAAAACTCTCAAGGAAGCTCTCAAGAGCACTCACAGTATAAACAAGCATGGCAAACATGCAAACAATGTAATGTAAACAACTTCTTTTTGTTGATTTATAACCTTTGACCTTAACCAGAGCTACGTCAGACATTCAGAGCTTTAGATGATGTTTGTGTTCTTTTGTTCCTGAATTTCTTTATAACTTGGGACGTTATGTTTCTGCTTTAGCTCGTTTGGCCTCCTTCATGGTCTCAGACGGCTTCTATTGAAGCGATTTAATTCTGCGGGCAGCTGAACTGTGGAGTCCATATTGGTTCAGAAAGACTTCTACCACAAATGAATGAGATCATTTGAAATCTACATTTTGTGTTAAATCTGGGTTTGTTTGTTTTTTTGCTAATGGGAAACATGAATGTGACCAAAAAAAAAGCAAAAACAACCAAGGGTATACAGACGTGGACAAAATGTTGGTACCCTTCAGTCAATGAAAGAAATACCCACAATGGTCACAGAAATCTGACAAAAGTAATAAATAAAAATTCTATGAAATTTAACCACTGACAGTCAGACATTGCTTTTTAACCATGCTTTAATGGAAACATTTAAAAAAATAAACTCATGGAACAGGCTTGGACACAAATTATGGTACCCTAACTTATTATTTTGTTGCACAACCTTTTGAGACAATCACTGTGATCAAATGATTCCTGTAACTCTTAATGAGGCTTCTGCACCTCAAGCAGGTATTTTAGCCCACTCCTCAGGAGCAAACTGCTCCAGTTGTCTCAGGTTTGAAGGGCGCCTTTTTCAGACGGCATGTTTTACACTTTAGAATAGTCCATTGTTTTCCTCTAAGCCATTCTTGGGTGTGTTTAGCTGTGTGTTTTGGGTCTTTGTCCTGTTGCAAGACCCATGACCTGTGACTGAGACCAAACTTTCTGACACTGGCCAGCACATTTCTCTCTAGAATCCCTTGACTGTCTTGAGATTTTATTGCACCCTGCACAGATTCAAGACACCCTGTGCCAGATGCAGCAAGGCAGCCCTAGAACATAACAGAGCCTCCTCCATGTTTCACAGCAGGGACAGTGTTCTTTTCTTGATGAGCTTCATTTTTCTGTCTGAACATTAAGCTGATGTGCTTTGGCAAAAAGTTCCATTTTTGTCTCGTCTGTTCATACGACATTCTCCCAGATGTTTTGGGGCTTGTCAACATGCAGTTTGGCATATTTCAGTCTGGCTTTTTCATGATTTGTCTTTAACAATGGTGTCCTCCTTCGTCGTCTCCCATTTGGCTCAAACGACGACGGATGGTGCAATTTGACACTGATGTTCACCTTCTCTTTAGAAGTTTTTCTGGGCTCTTTCCTTACCATTTGGGTTATCTGTCTCTTTGATTTGTCATCAATTTTCTCTGAGCAGCCACACCAAGGGAGGTTGGCTAGAGTCCCATGGATTGAATAATATGTACAACTGTAGTCCCAGGAACATCTAGCTGCTTGGAGATGGTCCTATAGCCTTTACCTTTAACAATCCTCTGGTCCACGTTGAGTGTGGTACACACCATGTCACCAAGCACAGTGACTATCCGGAGCGTTATATATAGGCCCACTGACTGATTACAAGATTGTAGACACCTGAGATGCTAATTAGTGGACACCTTGAATTAAGACGTCCCTTTGGTCACATTATTGTTGTCCAGGCCTGTTCCATGAGTTTATTTTTTAAATATTTCCATTGAAGCATGGTTGAAAAACAATGTGTGTCTTTCATTGGTGAAATTTTATATCATTTTTATTTATTACTACTTTTGTCAAATTCAAGTTATTCCTGTGGCCATTGTGGGTTTTTCTTTCATTGACTAAAGGGTACCAACAATTTTGTCCACAATATGTAGCCCTGTGGGTCCAGTTGAGCCTATTTAGATTAATGGCAGGACAGACTTTCCACAGCTGAAATTCACAAAGCCTCCCACTCATGTCTCCCTCAGACAAAAAGGACAACAAAGCAGACGAGCAAGACGGGGAGGAGAACGACGAAGAGGACGATGATGGTGAGAAAGGAGAGGAGGGAAAGGAAATGAAAACCAGAGCTACGACTCGCTTGGCGTCTCGTCTGGAGGCTGAGAGGTAACTTAAGTTTAGTCACTAGAGAGTGAAAACATGCTGATAATATTTAGTTACCCTATAAAATAACCTATCAGTGCTGAGTCAGCACTCCTCTCACACAAATATTCAGCTGGAAAAAAAAAATCTATTTCATAACCTTTAATGCAGAGAAGGAAAATCTGGTGCTAAAGTTGTCATTTTCTTTTATTGCTTCCCAGAAATAAGCCGAGCAAACCGTCGACGCGGGCTAGTCGACAAAACGTAAAAGAGGAGACCACAGCTGGCACACGGTGAGTCCGTCTCTTTGAGCTTCAGCACCAAACCGCTGCTGCTCTGTCAAAGAGAACTTTTTATTCAACCTTTTCCTGGAATCTCATTAGCGCCCAGAAATAAATGAATGAATAAATCTTTTTAACTGTTTTTATGAAGGAGGTAATAAACGGTGATTGTTTATTGCATTTTTGAGACTATTTTCATAAAAGTTGTTTGTTCTTTTATGGTTATTTTAAATTAAAGGTCAGTTATTGACAGGATTTTGAGACAACCCCTCAAGTTCTCTTTATTTTGCTAAAGAAAAAAAGGATGAATAAGTTATTCTTTATTTGATAAATGACTTCATCTCAGAAATTTATCTAATTGTAACGCTACAGCCAAACGTTCCTTAGCTTTGTTTTTTGTTTTTAACAAATCCATGGAAAACATACTTTTGTGTCAATTTCAATATCAAGTTAAAAAATTAAAGTTTAAGAAGATGCATCCTCGATTTAGAAGTTCAACGTGGAATAATGAACTTTCACATTTTTAAACGATTTTTAGGTCTCTGAAGTGATAGAATGCACTTCCATGTTTAATATGACCACATTTGAAGGTTTGTTTTAGTACAGTTTTCCTGGTTTTGTTCCTCCTCGCTCCTGTTTTAAACCGGATTGTCATCCAAAATGTTTCTTTTGTGTTTTTCTTAATTCCAGGAAAGTTACAGACGTCCTGAAACCTGAGAATGGTGTTTTTAAATTCTTTCTCATGCGGTTTCTTTTCTTTGTAAAGTGGACAAGCTCTGGTCTGTGTGCATGTCGGAGCTGTTGCAGGGCTTTTCACAAAAAACCTTAGATTGGACAAATGATCTGACACTTGCTCGTTATTTCCCTCCTGCAGCGGGACGAGGGCCCAGGCTGCAGCCAAGGGGGCCCGTAAGCGGGAGGCCAGCCCTCCTGCTGTGAGAACGCGGGGAGGACAGAAATCAGAGGAGCCCCCTTCCAAGAGAGCCAAGCGCTGAGACCTCTTAGAGCGGCGCAGCCGTGGGCCCCCGCTGTGTTGTTTTTACACTTCACATTCAGAGACCTCTGCTGTCAGTTAGCGTGTAAAGATGTTTGTGCCTCGGTGACCGTCGATGCCAAAAAGCTCTGGAGAGTATTTCACACTCTCCTCCGATGACGGAGTGTAAATCAGAGAATCTGTTAGAATCCCCCACAATCCCGTCTGCCCATATGGTTTGGTTTACTGTGGGCATTACTAAAGAAACCACAAAGCGCTGAAGTCCGATCCAGAGTGCTTCGGGCCAATCGGAGGCCTCATGTGGCTCCGAGCTTTTGCTTCAAGATAAAGAACGCTAGCTGCCACTCGGCAGAGGCCGCGTCGCGTTTCAGACGGCTCACGTCTCTCATACCTGTTCTCGTCCGACGGTTGTTGTCAGTTTCATTTCTTGGTATTCATTCTGTGAATGAAAGGAAACATTTTTCTACCATGAATTTATTCAGTCTAAATATTTACATAAAAGAGAGTCTAGTTTGTTTAATAAGTATTAGAAATGTCTGAGTGTCACTCTTTCACTCCTGCGGGCTCAGCGCTGTTTCCTACTGATTACATAGATGTTGAATTATTTTTACCAGCTGTCAGTATACAAACATTAGTTTTATTAATAACCAAGACTGACCAAAGTATCTCTTTAGGTTATTTTAGTCTTTAAGTCATTTATGTAAACATGTTATTTTAATTGTTTTTAATAATAAACCTTAAAATTCCACTTAAATGTCTGGTTTCATTTTCATTCCCTCGCTCAGGTAATTCTTTACTATCTAATAAGCTCCTCTGGGACAACAGAACCCCTTGTCTTTGCTGATCTGAGAGCAGATCGTGTGTTTGTGTTCATTTACCCGTATTATGTCTTGAACCTTATCTCAAGTGTTTCCTAAATGGATGTTCTGTGTGTGATGTGTACACAAGCTCAAACCAGTCACCTGCGAGTGGGAGGAGAGGAGAGAACATTCCTGCCTGGTAATGGGGGGTAAAACTGACAAACTCCAAGGGAAATATCCCCCGTCATTAAATGAATGATAAATGACCTGCACTTGTATAGCGCCTCTCAGAGTAAGGACTCCAAAGCACTTTACACTACAGTGTATCATTCATCCATTCACACACACATTCATACACTGATGGTAATGAGCTACGATGTAGCCACAGCTGCCCTGGGGCGCACTGACAGAGACGAGGCTGCCGAGCACAGGCACCACCGGTCCCTCTGACCACCACCAGCAGGCAAGGTGGGTTAAGTGTCTTGCCCAAGGACACAACAGCAGAATTCTCTGTACGGAGCCGGGATCGAACCTGCAACCTTCCAAATACTGGACAACCCGCTCAACCTGTTGAGCTACTGCTGTCCCTGTTACCATTAACGCGTTAGCCGGCTTTAATCGCTGTGTGTGAGCTTTCGGGAGGGAGGATGCAGAAAGCTCTCTGCCTGAAGTTTTCCAACCATTCCCGCGGGTTGCCAAGTTTTTTTATTCCTTAAAGGTGTACCTCTCGGGTATTTCCTGATTCTGCAATCCAAGCCATAAAATATTAGCTCAACAAGTCTTATTGAAAGGGTTTTGGATCAGTTTTCATGCAGCCCCCAGGCCTGGCTCACTAACAGTGCACCTTTCACTCTTACCATCAGAACAACAGGTTTACTTTGTGATCCGCGATGATTTTTCAATTGATAAGCAGCTTTTGCAGGTCTGAAAATTGCAGACTCAGGCGGATTTAAAGAGGATTTTTCAAGGAGCTCAAATTGAGGCTAAAATTTAAAATAATTACCAGAAACGCTAAAATAAAAGCAATCACTAACCTTTTAAATCATATGTGCTATGTCCAAACATCACTTTTGTTGCTGCCTCTGGTGCCAGATGTGCTGCTAATCACACACTTATGTTTTCTTACAGAAAATAAAAATACATAATAAAAAGAAAACAGCAGCAGAAAAGAAAAAGATTTAAAACAACGATTTAATGCAAAAATAATTAGTTTCCCAGTTAATTAGACAGATTTGGAGACGTTTGATGTAATCAAAATATTTTTGGGAGCATTGAGCAAATTATCGATAAAACGTGTTTTTACCAACTTTGACATTTTTATCATTTAAAAGGAAAATGTTGGAGTTAAATGGTAATATAGGTGAGAAAAACATGAAACACTTAAAATGAACTCGTTTGGTGACAGGAACTTTGAGAGATTTGAATTTTTACAGATCAGAATTCTGAAGTTTGACTAATAGTGATTTCAAATTGATTTAAAAATGGAATGCAGTTAGTGTAAAGTCATCAGGGTGATTTTAAGATTACACTTTATTTTTTTGCCAGCCTTATCTTAACTGAAGGAGGATGCCTTTAGGTCAACAGAAGAAAATAAGTAAAACAAGAGAAATACATAGAAATGTGAGTTTTACATTATAGTTCAAATTTTTATTCAGGGAAGGAAACATTTAATTTTAGGTTTGCATTTGAGTGAAATCATTAAATAAGGTATTCAAAATACAGTAGGAGTGGGTATTTGTTCAAAAACAAAGATCTGCACACTGTAAGGTAATGAAGTTCATTGTTTTCAGCTACATACAGCTGGCCCCTGGGCACAATAACACCGTGTAGAAAAACCAAGGTCGGGTGTTCCTCAGACTGTTTACATTCCAGGAGAAGAGTCCGAAGGAGAAGAAGAAGCTTTACTTAATCAAAGTACTTTATTTGTGATTAAAATTATTAAGCAAAACAGATGTTGATCAACAATAATCAAGTGAATGATCTGTGAAATATTATGTCATGAATTATGTTTAATGAAAACAGGACTACGGCACAGACATACTGATCCTCATCTCCATAGAAACGCATGACACATTGTTCCAACCAATCAGAGCTTTCGGCTGCCGCAGGAGAATCTGGTGTTGACTTCAAGTGTCCAATCCACTTTACTCCAACTTATCAACAATTCAGAGATATAAAACAAGGCAACGCCATTTTAAGTCAGTTCCATTTTGACTTCAGTTCTATTCACCGTCATCCTAAAGAAAAGCGCAGCCTGGCCACATGTGTTTTCTTCTTTAAACTAAGAACTGTGAAGCGGGAGATTTTCGTCGTTTAACAACCAAACGACGTCCTTTCAAAATAAGAGCACCTGCTGACGCCTCTGAACGGTACCGGGGTCGACCCTCCAGACGGGCTTTGAAACGTTGTGATCGCTGCACCGACAGCTCCATCGTACATCCGAGGTCTCCAGACCTGGCACTTCCTGATCTACCTGGGAGACCCCCACTGGGTACTACACGGCAAAATAGCGGCTCATGTCATCACTTTATAAGCCTCGTGATATCTAGTCATAACAAAGACGACCAGATTCGATTACGTCATCCTAGAGAATCTGAACCACACACACACACACACACACACACACACACACACACACACACACACACACACACACACACGCACCAACACAACATCCGAATCCATTCTCATCCATCACAGAGTAGTCCTGGTAGATTGTTTAGAATTTATAATTCAGAAATTAAAGATTCTCAAACGATCCCATCTCTCTCTCTTTTCTTGTCTCAAAGTCAATACAGAGTGTTTAATTAAACTCCCTGATGATAAAAACAGCCTATTCTTCTGTTTATAAAAGTGAACTACTAACAGTGTATTAAAATACAACTTTAGATAGTTACATCACTTTGTTTCCGTTACAATACCAATCAAGCGTTGCAATGAGCGCTTAATGGTTGTGCAGATCTGCCAAAACAAATAAATAAAAACATGTTTGAGTCCAGGTGGTGAAGAAGAGACCAGAGGTTGACTGATGGGCTTTTCTAAAAACGTCGAGATGCAGAGGTCACGGTCAGCCGATGGGTCAGTTTTCATGGTTGGTATCTAGATGTTTTCTATCTGCATGATAAAATGTCACTAATAACCCCATCTAGTTAAAGTTGATGAAGAAAATCAATTAACTGACCAAGTTTTTAAATACAAAACGAAATGTTTGTGTTTATTGTGCAGCTGTTATTCAGGAACTTTAATATACATTTAAAATGTTAAATGTCTTCACAAGCCAATGTATTTCAGTCGATGCTGATATGTGTATATATATATATATATATATATATATATATATATATATATATATATATATATATATATATACATATATATATATACATATATATATGTATATATTTTATGGTAAATATTGGCCCGATATATCGGCCTACTGATATATCGATCCACCTCTAGAAGAGACACCATGAAAGGTCGTCACTTCCACTTCTGATGGCGTAAAGAAAAAGCATAAGAACTTCAGTCACACTGAAGAAAGTCAAAATGCTGGCTGAGTCACCTGCAGCGAGCTGGAAAAAGGCTGTGCAGCTTGTTTTTTTATGTACTTTAACATGAGGGCTGCTGGTTTTCTGCACTCTAGCTCGTCACACCCAGACCTGTTATCCAAACCTGAAAGTGCAGAAAAGAGAGAGCTGAGGGAGGACAGCTTCAACATAAATTACCTCACGTATCCCTCCTCTAGCTCTCCAGCAGGTCTGCAGGTGGTAGTCGTGCCGTTTGTGCAGCAGAGCTGTGGAAAGATGGCGGTTTTACACAGCTGTCAACTGGAATAGATCTAACTTTTGGTTCTGAGTGTAGGGGATCCTTGAAATGCTGCTGCGGGGGGAAATGGGGCTCGCTCCTGCTGCTGTGCCTCTACTCTGGGAGTGGTCTTTCCTCTACTGGGGATTGGACCCGGCTGGTTGGCACTGAACATAATGCTCTGCCTTTCAGCCACTCTTCTCACAAGACATAAAAGTTAACAGGTGTTTAATGTCAAAAATGTTTCACACAAGAGTCTGAGAAATAGCCAGCGACAGGCCGCAGGAGGAGTGGTGGCATTGAGTCTTGTAGTTTCTTTTTTTTCACTCTTCTGTGGTTATTTTGATATTTCTGCGGCTGAGTGGAGATTTGAGATTGACTTTTGGCATCAGAAGCTGCAACAAATGTGCAGCAAAAATGTTTACTTTCCCACATGGAGGCAGATGGATTGTTTGCAGAATGTCAGCTCCGTATGAAGTCATGAAAACACATGTTTATGCTTTTAATCTGGACTTTTCTGTTTTTATTGAGCAATGCAAAGTACATTCACAGAGGATCAACAGACACGTGATGCACATGGTTTTATGCTCTCAAGGATTAGATCAGCCATCCTTGTAATCTGAGGATGGACACACACGTTCAGGAGGAAACTGTTTTCATTAGGACAGGTGAAGCCAAACTCAACCAATGAAACTAGAAACCTAAACAGAGACACCTGATCTTCAGAGGTTAATGTTCTTGTCCTGTTTTTTCTATTACCTGTTACCTGTCTTTATTTCTCTGAACTGTTCACTAATTCTGACAGCAATAAATCCAATAAAAACACCAATCTCATTAGAAATAATACATTTTTAGCTCATAATATGCGGATTTAAAGCATAAAAGCTCATTTTCATCAGTCTGTATGTTGAGGGTGATGAGCTTTACACACAAAGTAGTTTTCAAATTAGTTTATTTATGGTTAACTTTACAAAACTAGACCTCTAACCATTGTCAAAAGTATTCACATTCTTTGCAATGTGGTAAAAAAAATTCTGTAGGGAGTATCAATTCAAACTTTTTTACTTGAGTAAAAGTAAAAAAAAAAGTCTACTTAAAGAAAATGTAATGTAACAAAAATTAATGCCATTAAAGACAAAAGCTGTAGCCGCAGCTTACCAAAATCATTTTTAAAAGGCCATAAAGACTCAGTTAAATAAAACTTATAAATTTCTGATACACTAGGCAAGAATCTGGTGCTTCAGCTCACCTGGTTTTAATCAGCAAGTGATTAACAGGCCTCTTGATGAGCTGCTGAACAGGTGATTCAACCACCGAGTCAGGAGTGCTGAAACAGAGAAACAACTGAAACATGCAGCCCTCCAGGACCAGGGTTCCCCACCCCTGCCTTAAAGGGTGACGGGTTCTTCCGAAAGCCCTCATCTGACACACCAAGAGGGAGCCCTAAAAATGACCCAGGTTGAATCGACATTACACTATTTATAGTTGGATAAACTGTGTGTGTGTGTGTGTGTATATATATATATATATATATATATATATATATATATATATATATAAGCCAGTTGATATTTGTCACTTGGAAAAATCAGGACACTTTAAAGACACATCCAGTATAGGAAGCCTGAGTGTCCTCCCCCACCGGTCGGCTCATGGGTCCCCAGAATACAGAGAAAATGAATGAAAGTGAATGATGCTACAAACTCTATTTTCTACTCTGCTTTGCCTTATGCCAGGGTTAATCAATTCTGGGCCTGGAGGGCCAGTGGGTTTTAGTCTTAACTCTGTTTCAATCAGCAGGTGATTAACAGGCTTCTGCAGAACCTGAGGAGCTGCTACACAGGTGATTCAACCACTGAATCAAGTGTGTTGGAGCAGAGGAACCACTAAAATGTGCTGGATAGTGGCCCTCCAGGCCCTGAATAACTCTGCCTTATGCCCTGAACCACACATACGTTGTTCTTCAGTTTAAATGAAAAGTAATTGTGTCTTTCATCTATATCTGTCACATACTTTAAAATTTGCAATTGAACAGACTACAGATCAGAAGTTGCATTTGATGTCATAGTACAATAGAATCTCTTCTCCCTCAGCGTATCTGCTGCTTACCACATGGCCAGATTTAAAGTGATTTTCTCCACATTTATTGTTCCTTCTTTTACCTGAAAGAAGGATTTGAAGCCCGCTAAACTCATGACGACGACAGTTTGGTGAGACTGAAAATTCGAAAATTCAACCTTTTCCTTGTGCTATTTCCGATGGTCGGTGAACTATAAAGCTAACTGCTGGCCTTTATATTAGCTATCAGCAGAGTAAATAGCTAACAGTTGTAAAGCAGCTAGAGAGCTCCACCTAGTGAACCTACTTGTCCCTGGTAAGAATGGTAAATAAGTGCAGTGGTCAGCAGAGGGCTGCAGAGTAAAGTTGGTAAAGTTTCTACCTCAAGAATCACTGAAAATCACTTTAAAAGGAATAATTTGTTGAAACCTCTTTGGTGTTACTTTAAATATTGGTTTAGTTTCATAACACACAATATTGTGATATTTCAGTATCAGTATTTTCTTATGCTACCTGTTAGTCACATGTGCACCCATCACAAATTAATGCATTTTAGTACAGTGCAAATTTGGGGGAGACAATGGCACAGGAGTTAAGCGCTCGCCCTGTAATCGGAAGGTTGCAGGTTCGAGCCCCGCTCAGTCTGTCGCTGTTGTTGAGTCCTTGGGCAAGACACTCAACCCACGTTGCCTGCTGGTGGTGGTCGGAGGGACCGGTGGCGCCAGTGCTCGGCAGCCTCGCCTCTGTCAGTGCGCCCCAGGGCAACTGTGGCTACATTGTAGCTCATCCTCACCAGTGTGTGAATGTGTGTGTGTGAATGGGTGAATGACTGATTGTGTTGTAAAGCGCCTTGAGGGGTTTCAAGAACTCTAGAAGGCGCTATATCAAATACAGGCCATTTACCATTTAAATCAAAGAATCCTATGGGAATGGTACAAACCAGTAGGTTGGGAGAATGGTAGATTTATCATTCAAATGGAACAAATTCACTCCATCTGGATGGTGCAATTAACCTGGGTTTGCATTTTGTTTAATAATAATAGACAGCAATGACAAGTAGCCGACAAGGAATGAAGCTGTTTTTAAAATGTAAGGAGTAAAATGTACAAATAATTGTGTGAAAATTAAAGTAGTAGTAAAAGTCGAGTAATTACTTCAGTGATATATACTCAAAAATGTACTTAAGTATAGTAAGTATTGTATCTGGTTACTTGACTCCTTTGCCAGTTTTACACGTGAACGTTTTTCTTTGCAAGTCTCAGAAAAGGTGATTAATCAATCAACACACAATCAGTGCATTAGCGGAGGCCTTGGTGCTCGGAACATTTCTAAGAGAGATAAATGTCTTCCTTCCATCCATGATATAGCACAGCTGCAGCCTCTGACGCCCACTTCACCGTCTGAAAAGAAAAGAAGAATTTCTAGATGATCCTTGAAGTATTCATATCTGTGTCCACTCGTCTACTCAGATGTGATGGTTTTGCCCAAAATCAAAGAAAAGCTTTGAGGGACGTCTTTATTTAGGCATGAGCGGAAGAGAAAGAAGCCCTGAGTAGGCAACGAAAGGTCCTTCAGACCTCAGAAGTCTGTGTGCCTGAGCTGCATGCATTATCTGTTGCATGCCAGAGGCTGATGGAAGCTCGAATGTCAGCAAGGCAGAGCTGAAAATAAAACTATAAATCATGTCTGTGCCATCTACACACATTAATTGGACTGTAGCAGCAGTCCTGCTCTTGTGTATGCAGCTGAGATGTTTTGAAAAGCTTGCAGAAAGGCAGGGGAACGTCTGCACTTGTGTCCCTTTTCCATCTGCTGCACTAAGTGCTTTGTCTCATTTAAAGCTCAGTTGCATGCAAATAAAAATTTTCTTTGGGAAAAAGGGGTTCGGTTCACTAAAAGCATACTTAAAGCTGGCAGCAACCTCCTTCCCCGTCCCCTTTCTTGCCTTCCACTTTCTAGCGCTGATGCTGATTATGGGTGCGATCATGGTGGATCTGATGTTTGATGAGAAATCTAGAGGGCATTTGGGAGCATTTACAGCAAATGACTCTTGGCAGTGCCCTCTGCTGTGCTGCTACATCTGAACACAATTTGGCAGCAGTGATGTGGTGTGTGCCTGCTTCTCCGTACTAAAACACAAAAATCAAGACGTTTCATAAACACACCCTGCAAAAAAGAAAGAAAAAGAAAGGGAGAAATAATGATGTTGCCACAGTAACGGGCTTTTACTACATCAGACAAAATTTTAGTTCAAACCTCAGATAAAAGTGGCATAATAACTGGAGTCAGTAGGATGAAGGCGGATGTAGCGGTCTCTAATGGACTTTAATAAGCCATTAAATTTGAGTTCTTTACTGGAAATGGGCTGTAGATTTTACCTCAAGTTTTACGGTCAAAGACTTGTGTCAATGTGAATTTATAAAATAAATAAAATACATATTTTCCCCCTGATGTTGCTATTATAAGATGAATATCTCATCTTCCCACTTGACCTTTTTTATGGGTGCAGGTTTTTGTTCCCACCAACAGAGGGCGTGAGAACACACATAAAGAACTAATCACAAACCTCATGATCTACAATTATCGTTCTTGTTCGTATTCACTTTTTTACACTTAGAATGAAAAAAATCCAGTCATGTAGCACGCTGATCGTTAACTGCATAAATACATCAATTCAAATTGAAAAACATTTTTTATAAATAGGACAATGGTGTTTTCAGCACCAAACATGTTAAGACAGCCCCTTTTCATCTGAAAATTGTTACAAATATAAAAAATTGATAAAAGTTTTCATCAGTTTCCAAAAACTGATGAGCCTGATGAGATGATTTTTCTTGATGCAGTAATCACCCTTATTGTTTACAGAAAATATTTAATGCATGACAAAACAGATATGGATGTGAAACAGACATTTGCATAAGTAGTTGTAGTAGCAGCAGCAGTAGTAGTAGTAGTAGTAGTAGTAGTAGTAGTAGTAGTAGCCTTTATTGCAGACTCACGGTCCAAAACATACATAGAAAAATATACAAAGGTGACATTAAAAAGAAAACAACAAAGAAGAACAGTATCCTACAAGAGACAATCATACCAGTGCTTCCATAGCTTAGAGGTGTAGCATGCAGCACTATAACTGGTATTAGTCAGAGTTAGGATGACACTGTTCTTGGACATATTAAGATGGCATATAAATTTATACATAAAATTTCTTAAAACAGCTTTCAATGTGCTGACCCCGGCAGAAACAAACAGTTCACATCTGGGATTTTTTTTTTTTTTTTTTTTTTTTTTTAACCAGAAGTCTTAATGCATTGTTATAAGCCACCTGCAGTCTCTGGACAGATATTTGCATAAGGACATATTTAAAAAAAAAACTGAGTGCTTTAGCACCTGCCTCCTTTGTCTTAGATGCCCTTTTTCCTATGCGCTGTAATAAATGGATACATTGCAAAAACTGATTTCTAAGAAAGTTTTAAAAAAGCCTAATTTTTAGACATTTTCATATATTTTTAGTCTAAACAGAAAAAATATTCTATTATTTAAAGAGCAAGTCACCCCCAAACCAACTATTTTTTTAGATAAACTATATAAATGCGTGTCTAATCGTGCTGCAGACACGTGTAGTCAATAGTTTTGCACTTTAGTGCATTTTAGTTAAAATTTAAATTTTCTGCCTGAAACTGTCAGTGCTGTGCCATTGTCAGGTAAAAACTCTTCACTGCATTTGAATTTAAATCTGCCACCGCTATTGGCTAAGAGGTATACTATGATGTAAACTGGTACATTATGATGTCACAATGTCATGAGTGTGTGTATTTGTTAGTGGCTCCACCCTCTCGGTCTGCTAGGCAACAGCATTTGTTGCATTTTTGAAACATGAAGTGGGAGTGAGGTACGCTTCTTGTAAGGGGTGACTTGCTCTTTAAAATAAGGCAAATATTCTTTAAGAGCATATTGCAGGTTAGAGCCTCCTGTGAACAAATAGGAACTCGTTCTAAATAAAAATGTACACATAAATAAATTAGTTAGGCACTGAGTCGTTTTTATGAGAAAAACATTTTTTTCTGCAAAACCAGACAGGGGGAGGCAGTGGGAGTCCTGTTGGCTTGACCCAGAGAAAAATATGGATTTTAATGCAGACTCTGACACAGAGGAAACTTTAAATGTTTATTAATACACCTATGGTGGACCACAACTGTCCAGTTATCAGCCTGCTGCACGCCCCTGAGAGCAATTTAGAGAGAAAGATTTAGCTGTGGTGCCAGGAGGTTCTGTGGAGAGAGCAGGTGTCTCGCTGAGTGAACAATGCTAGCTAGCTAGCTAGCTTAAACACGTGTGCTAACATCCCAATGTTTAACAGATTACTGTCATGCACCAGACCAGACATTTAAAATATTATTGGTCATTTAATATAATATTGATTCTTGACAATAACAAACTATATAATGAGCATTTGTCATCTGTTTCATACTCGTTAATATCTGTTCACGTAACGTAGCTTCCCAGATAGCAAAAATCATTTGGCCCAGATCTGGCCTCTGAGCCTTCGTAAAATCTGGCCCGGATCCGCAAAATGGACCCGGGCCTGTGTCCTTTAGCACACCGGGCCAATACCGGTGCGGATCCATTTTTCCAAATCAGGGCCAAAACTGGACCGGCACCGGGCCGAATGTGGATTCTTAAATTGTCATCCAGTCCTACTCTGGTCAAGTTCCAAGACAAATCTGCACCACATCTGGCCTGAGTCTGGCCCAGCTCCGTTGCAGATCCAGATATGATCTGACCATGGTAATTTAAATCAGAATAATGAATTGAAATATTTAAGCAACAGAATTCACCAATAAAATTCAAATTTAAAGGACAAATGCAACATTTGATTTAACATGTTTATTTTTCTAAACACACACAAATAGTCCAAAAAAACTGAAAAAAGCCGAAAAAAGAAAACATTCTGGTTGTTTCAACAGGAGTCTTCAGTGAGGAGGCACCTGCCAAAAACAAAAAAAAAAAACAAATCTTTTTCTAAGTTTTTATGTGTATTTTACATTAGTTTGCTATTACACTTTATTCTATGAGCTTAGGTTTAGGATTGGTGTTTTGTTAGATAAGGATAAAGTGTGAACTGTTACGCAAGGTTAAGTGATGATCTTGTAATTGGAAGTTTGTGGGATTGAGTCCTGCTCAGTCTGTCAGTCATTGTGTCCTTGATCAAGGCATTAACTTCTCTTGACTGCTGGTGGTGGTTGGAGGGACTGGTAGCACTTGCTTCTGTCAGTGCGACCCAGAACAGCGGTGGTCACAATGTAGCTCATCACCACCAGAGTGTGAAAGTGTGTGTGAATGGGTGAATGACAGGTATGTTGTGAAGGGCCCTGTAGAACCCTAGAAGGCAAGGCACTATACAAATACAAGCTATTTACCATTTTCATAGTATTATGTTAAGTAAAGTTAAACTGGTAAAAATAAAGTCCAGCTTTGAGCCAAGTAAGTAAACTATGTTTTCATTATTGTTGGTTTGGTGAAAGAACTCCTAAATGATATACAGTAAGGCTGCTCGATTACGCCAAAAATGATGATCACACTTATCTTCACTGAAATTGTGATATCTGTTTTTAGGAGACTATTTTAAATTAACTTCTATTTCATTTATTTATTTGACCATAAAATTGCACCAAAGCACAATCAGAGAAAAAGAAACACACACCCCTGAAATCCGGCTCCAGATAAGCGGAGGAAAATCGATGGATGGGTTTGTTCAAAACCAGGATCTTCATTTTTATTTAAATTAAATTAATCGAGCAGCCCAACTATACAGATTTGCATTTATAGACATTCATATTGAATAAGTAAGACAAGTTATCAAACGCTGTGCAAAATGAGTGCAACACATTTTATTTGTAGATGCTGTAAAACTTACCTCAGAAATGGCCTCTCTGGCTGCTCTCTTTCCAGCCACCTCCACGGTCAGAAGCAAGACCGAACCAGCACAGGAATCAGCTGCATGGTTGTTCCAGACTGCTGCTGTTTAAAGGAAACAAGCCTATACTTTAAGAATCTGAACACATCCAAGGCTGGTGATTTCTCAGTTTATAATAATAATAATAATGCATTTAATTTGAAGCGCCTTTCAGGACTTTCAAGGACACTGTGCAGATAAAAATTGACAAACATTTCCCTTACATAGCTGTAGCCGTGGCGGCCTGCCATGGCTGAAATCCAAGCGTCATGCCTGCAAGATCCCAAGTTTTATTAATTTTTTTTGTTTTTTTTGCACCATTTCCCGAAGAAGCAGCAGGGACTACTCTGTTGTTGCTTGTGATCATAGCCGGCAGGCAGCAAGGAGGAGGAGGCAGGGCAGGGTGGTTAAAGCTAGGGATGAGCCGGATACTCATTTCAGACTAGTATCCGGTACGGATAAAGCATTTTTGACGAATACGAGCATGAAACGAGTAAAACTCGTAAATATCTGTAATCATGCTGAAGGAAAATCCTCATTGGGTAACTGACTGTCTTCACGCTCTGTGATTGGCCAGTCACATAGAGCACCCGCCCCTCCCTACACACAAAACTGCAGCCGGGAGCTCAGTCCGTCCGTGGTGCATTTGACAAGACAGAGCTGAAAACGGCTCGTGCATGAGTCGGTCACTGCCTCCGCTCCGGTTGTTTTTATTTTTAATTTTTTTTAATTTTAACTCTCTCTCCCTCCCGCTCTCTCTTGCACACACACACCTCAATCAACATTGTTTTGTTTAACTGTGTGTGGGAAAAATGCCAACAACATTAGGAAAAATCAGTTTAATCAAATTAAAATAAAATGGTTCTAATATTTCATATTTCCTAGTTCCTACTGCATGAGTTCAGATGTATTAATTCATGCACTTAAATATTAATGTTCTGATTTTACTGAAAAACTTGTTCTGTAATAGTTCCTTTACTATTGTGATCAAAAATATTTAATCTCAATTCTGAGGCTGCTCTGTAAATAGTTTTCAGGAAGTCCACAGAATGTAGTTTAAAGTCTTCAGCTTGTCCAAAATGCTGCAGCTAGAGTTCTGATGAGATTTAAAACGAGAGATCATATCTCTCCTGTCAGCTTCCCTACATTGGCTACCTGTTAAATTCAGAATAGATTTTAAGATCCTCCTTCTCACATACAAAGCTCTTAATAATCAAGGTCCATCATACATCAGTGACTGTTCCATACGTTCCTAAGCGAGCACTTCGCTCTCAGACTGAGAGTTTACTGGTGGTTCCCAGAATATCTAAAATTAGGATTGGAGGCAGATCTTTTAGTTATCAGGCTTCTCTCCTGTGGAACCAGCTCCCAGCTTTAGTCCGTGAGGCAGACACTTTGTCTACTTTTAAGACAAGGCTTAAAACATTTTTATTTGATAGGGCCTGTGGTTAAAATCTGATATCAGCCTAGATCTGGACAAGTGGGGTGTAGAGGGAGGTGGAGTGTAGTCTGTAAAGATGGCTCTCCCTTGCCTTGCCTCCAACATGCCTCCATCTAAAAGGGCTAGGTTATCCAGTTATCTCTGTAGTTATGCTGCTATAGGCTTAGACTGCTGGAGGATACACTGACCACATTTCACACTTTCTTCTACAATCTGCTCTTTAACTGTAGTATTTCCTGCTATTGCAGCTGTTAACTTTATTTTTTCTCTAAGTGTTTTTCTCCCCAGAAGAAGCTACAACGATGTTCTGCTGAGCTGTGGTGGCCTCATGGAGGGGGCCATCGTCTAGCACACTGCTGCTAACCACTTAAATATTCTCCTTCTCCTAATAATAAATTTTTGCTTTCCTTGACGTTGGATGTGCTACTACTAGTTTACCCGTTTAATTATAGATTCACTAGGATAAATACAATAAAGTTCATCTCTCGCCAAATAGAATATTTACTAAGCAATCACAGCGTAACCATAGACACATTGCTTGGTGTGTGTGTGTGTGTGTGTGTGTGTGTGTGTGTGTGTGTGTGTGTGTGTGTGTGCTGTGTCTTCTCGATCCCCAGTGAGTCGTGGTGGATGGCTGATTATACTGAGCCAGGATCCTCTGGAGGTTTCTTCCTGTTAAAAGGGAGTTTTCCTCTCCACTGTTGCTATATGCTTGCTTGCAAGATGACTCTTGTCATGATTTGGCGCTATATAAATAAAATTGAATTGAATTGAAATAAACAATACACATAGCAACTTCTGATCAATCCATATCAATTTCAGATTTAAAATAATGTATTGATGTAAACCACACCCACTGATTTCCAAATAATAAATAAGAGGTGCATTCATCTGTGTGTCTCCTTTGATCCGCATTAGTGATATTTTCAGCACCAGAACAATGAAGCAAAGAAACAGATTCCTGAGTTTGTTAGTAATTTTATTTATTAGGTGCATCTGACCTGTTCTATTTTTCTCTGAAATGAGATCAAATCAGTGCTTTTATGGGTTGTCTCCTCTCTGCACTAGAAAATGTACTTTATTATAATGTTCACCGTAATGCATCTTGATGTTCTTAACAAATAAATTAAATCAAAGATATTGGTCAATAATGCCAAATATGTAAATTTGTGTTTCAGTCATTTTTATACTGGCTTAAAAATACTTCATTAAGTCTACTAAGCAGGGGTGTAGAACGTGTTTAATAGGGCCAGCCCAGTAATGATCTTGGAGAAAGTCAAATAAAGGGGGGCAGAAGGAGATGTTTTTCCAGATGCCAAGAAGTATTTAATGCCACCCCCCACCCCCGCAAAGTGTGTCACTGAGAGTTTAAAACAAATTTTTTTGTTGTGCAAATATTGGTGTATTCACCTTTAATACTAGTTATTAAAATGCAGCAGTTGCTGGATTGGTGCAGTGAGAGTGTAGTTGAACAACGACCACTTTTTCAAGAATTTTGGATAGAAATGTAAGGTTAGAGATTGGACGGAGGACATTGTAGTCGTTTGGATCAGCACCTTGCTTTTTTAAGATGGGAGTGACAGCAGACATCTTAAACAGAGCGGGGAAAGAACCAGTGGTAAGAGATGACTTTATAATGTTGATGATGAGGGGTAAAAGGGATGGGAGACAGGCTTTAACTAAGGCGGTTGGAAGAGGATCTAGAAGACAGGTTGAAGGTTTAGATTTTTGGATGAGTGATGAAATAGTGGAGGCGTCTGGAATAGATAAACTGGACAGAGGTGAGGAATAACTAAACACATCAGGGGGAGGATGGACAGTAGAAACTGTAGAAAGGTGGTGAATTTTCTCGTTTTTCTGATTAAAAAAAGTCCATGATAGTGTTGCATACATCGTTGGAGTAAAAATGTAGTGGAAGAGACTGAGGAGAGCAAAAGATTTGGTTGACCAGTGAAAATAAAAACTTTTGAGTTGTCATCATTCATTTTTAATACATTTGCACATACCAGTATCCAGGGAGTTGTAAGCCATTTCAGCTGTGACCCACAGATGCAGGAAGTACACACAAAAATCTGGATATATACTTGGAGGTGGCACAAAGATATTTCATACGTCCTGTTGGAAATACTCCAATTATCTGTATTATATTGCACTTACTGATCAACAAACAGATGCTCTGCAAATCCTTGGAACTCTTCTTCCCATTCACATCCTTCCAGTCGATCTGCCCTCCAACACCAGTGCTGAAATGTATGAAAACACAAATACACACCAAGATCCTGTTGCCATTAAGACAAACACATTTTTATATCCAGCATGACACAATTTCACATGAATACCTGGGATCTTTAAGCCACTCCTCCAGTTCCTCACCGTCAGACATGGTCATCAGTGGGGTGTTGATGGTGTGCAGCATTTCAGCCACAGGAGCATCAGACAACAATCTGTGGGGCTAGGTTAGTGACAGCAGCAGCATCTGTTGCTCCCTCGTCTCTTCCAGTAACGCCAGTATGTGCAGCTGAAAAATTAACATTTTATTAAAAGCATTGTGCATTAACACCTACAGAAGCTAAACAGATCAACCAAGTGTTGTGAATTAAAGCCCCTGTGTGTAACATTTCATGTTGTCTATTAATAAACTCAGGTTTATCATCCACAGATATGCCATCTTTCATGATTAGTTTGCTCCACAATAAAACTTAAGAGTTCTGTATTCTGTGAGAGGAGCAGGAGAAACACTAGAACATGTATTGTGGTATACCATTGGTGGAAGTAAATCTGACACATTGAGGCTTTAAATATCATCTTCATAGCTTAAAACACAAATGTTTTACCTGAGCGAGGAACTGGTCCAGCACCCATCTGGCCCAGTCTGCATCTAGAGCTAAACACACCGCCTTGATGTTCAGAGGAGATGCAGGGAGCTCAAAGCCAAGTGGTAGAATGGGGAGAAAATGGAGATCTCTGGAACTGTTTTCATAGGTGAAAACTTTGATGAAGAAAGGTACCTTGAACACAGTGAGAGCTTCTCAGATCGGGCACCTTCCTGACATGGAGAAGAGGACTGGAAGGCATGTCGTACACAGGAATAGAGACAGATGATGCAGCCTGGGGAAAGAAATACAGCAAAAACATTAGTTATGATGCAGGAGGTGGAGATAGGCAGCTATGTGAAAGCATTCACTCTTGTACCCTTAAATCAAAAAATGTCTGAAGTTTGTCTGAAACCAACTAGACTTGTTTTAAGTCACTGACAAAAGTAGCATGGGGGTAGTAGGTCTGCTCCATTACAGCAAAGATGATAATCATGATTAAGACAGATATGGAGAGCAAACATTTGCAAGATCAAAATAAAGAGGAAAATAACAAGAAAGTTATATATGTGTCTCACAGTCATCGTGTGACAGTTTGATCCCTGTTTCTTGGTTAGTCGGTGTAACGTGATCGTGCTGCACATGTGCACATCGTTCCCTTTCCTAATGTCCAGAAGGATGGTCCAAAGTACAGATGCAAATACCCTAAAAAACAAATAACACCCATTCATATTTATTCATTTATTTATAGCTTCATAATAAATACGATAGCTTTTAAAAATGATTTTGCTGTTATTCTCTAATGTAAATGCATCATGTCTCAGAGTTCCATACCTTGGTTTAATTTCTTCCTCATCTTTCGTGTGTAACTCAGAAGTATGGCAGGTCAGTGAAGCCTCCAGTTTCTCCCTGGACCTTAGACAGTCACCTGTGGAAATTTATAAAACCATATTCATTGACATGACATTAGTTGCAGGTAAGAGATTTAGTTTCTAAACTGTATCCATCCAGACAATGCAGCTGTAAAAAACATGAAAGTGGTCTGTCTTCATTTATTAAGGTTTATAACCTGTAGCCTACTATTAAATGGAATGATCACAAGCCAGATTTGCTCACATTTTATTTGTATATTTTTAAACCCAAATACTTTTTAGCCAACACCATATAAAACTAGAGTACTAAACTGTGTAATGGTTGGGATTACTCACGCCGTCACTCTCGTACCGAAAATCAAGCCTGGCTTGTACCCCAACACACATTTATTGGTAGAGATCTGGTAGAAATAAACACACCATCTCCCTTTATGGTGTGCTTGACAGAGTCACACAAGAGTCTCCACCAGCTTACACATTACTTTGCTCTGTGATCGTGCTTATTATTATTACATGTTTTTCTTTCACAACACGTGTCTCAGTTTACATGTTTAACAAACCAGATAGATTAGAATTAGACTAATCTATTAGATACACATAAATTATTAGACATCTAAACCTATACTAATTTTGACAAAAACCTGTATTTTGATAGAGTTGTAAAATTATTGAGCTAATTGGTTTTAACACTGTCTATAATACAGACAGATTAATAAGGAGGCTGTAAGCTAACAAAGCTAAAACCCAAATAATGCTAAGCAGCATTTAAGTGGCACATTTGTTCATTTAATAATTTTAGGGCTTTAACTAATTATTACAACTTGTATGTTTTTCTTTTTTTAACCATACCACAAACATAAAATCAACAGTTTTTCTATGAACACACTTATAAAGCTTTCTTAGCTCAAGTCTTTAACACTAACTGCCAGTATTAGGTCCTTAAAGTAATTAACAAAGCTAAAGTAAATATTTTTCTGACAAGTTTTGACCAAGTTTGCCTTACCTTGATGAAGTTTTACTTTGAAAATCAGTTCATTTCAAACAAAGACAATGCTAAATGCAATATCTGCAGTCTGCTCCTTCTTTTCTCCTCCTGGGAGAAAAAAAGGGAAAGGAGGGGAAAAAGGCGCTTCCATTTCCCAGAGCCAAGACCGTAGATGAGCCGAGTGTTAGTCCCGTCCTCTGGTTCGGGGGCCAGAGGCAAAATGGATGTGACTGTTACGGATCTGCCGGCCTGAAACCGGATCCAGCGCGGAGTCGTCTGCTATCTGGGTTAGCGCTTTAGAGAGAGGGAGAGACGCCTGCTCATGGCACAGAAACTTTCCCTGGCCCACTTGCCATTTTTAAAAATGCTCTGCATCCTCTTCTGGATGTCGGAGGCACCGGTTTTGAGCCAGTTCAGACCCAGGAATCAGATACCCTAGCTCACTAGGAATTTTTAAAAGCTTTGAATTCTCTTCTGGAGGTAAGGGGCGCCAGTTCTGAGCTGGTTCTGACCCGGTTCCGACTCAGAAACCAGCTTCCCTGGCATGCTAGCCATTTTTAAAAGCTCTGCATCCTCTTTGGAGGTTGGGGGCGCCAGTTCTGAGTCGGTTCTGACCCGGTTCCAAACCAGAAACCAGGGTTTTTAAAGCTCCACATCCTTTTTTGGATGTCAAGACTGGCAGTTCTGAGCCGGTTCAGACCCAGGAACCAGATTCTCTGGCTCACTAGGAATTTCAAAAAGCTTTGCATCCTCTTCTGGAGGTCAGGGGTGCCAGTTCCGAGCTGGTTCTGACCTGGTTCCGACCCAGAAACCAGCTTCCCTGGCACGCTAGCCATTTTTAAAAGTTCTGCATCCTCTTTTGGAGGTCGGGGGTGCCAGTTCTGAGCTGGTTCCGACCCAGAAACCAACATCCCCAGCTCGCTAGGAATTTTTAAAAGCTCCCCATCTGCTTCTGGAGATCAGCGCGGACCTCCTTGACTTGATTTGGGCTCAATGAGTTGGCAAGTATTTTTCTAAACTCCACCACGGTGCTCTGGAGGATAGGAGACATTTTGAACTCCCATCACATCACTGGGATTGTGATCCTCTGGTCTGAAGTGCGGAGCAGAAACAATCGTGTTTTCAGTTTGCCCAAAACGCCAGGAACGGAAGATTGTGCCTTTCATTCTCTTATTTGAAAACCCGTGGACTCTGTGTCCGTACCTGCTGAAGTTTGTACCTCCTCTACACAATAATTTACCATTTTTTAAGAAAAATGAACACAATCCAAGACTAGTGAACCCACACACTGACTCAATAACATGACCCATCTACCCGAAAACATACTCTCCAGACTGAGCTTAAGGCAGGACTAGCTTATAACTCATTTTGGTCGCTTGTATCCGTGATCTAGTTCTTTCGGTCACTGCTCAAAGCTTGTGACCAAGTTGAGGGTTGAAATGTAAATCTACCTGTAAATCAAGAGCTTTGCCTTCCAGCTCAGCTCTCTCTTCATCACAACAGATCGGTATAACACCCGCATCATTGCAGATGCAGCACCAATCCGCCTATTGATCTCACGCTCCATCTTTCCCTTACACTTGAACAAGACCCAGAGATACTCAAACTACCCCCCCACTTGACGCAGGACCTCGTCCCTGACCCAGAGAAGGCATTCTACCCTTTTCTGGTTCAAGACCATGGTCTCGGATTTAAAGGAGCTGATTCTCAGCTGAGTGTAAAGCGACCGTGTTTTTAAAAACATCTTCTCTAATTAACAAATACTTAGTCACAAGGTTTTACCATGATCAAAATTAGCCTCACAAACTGTCTGGCTCTGCAGGAATCCAGGCATCTCTTTATTTAACATATTTTGCGGTCCTTAAAGGAGGAAATCCCAATAAAACTTCAAAATAAATATCGCACAGTCCAAACAATCAACCACACAGCAAGAATGATCCATCTGTGTCACTAAATTATCCTCCAAATGGGCAAAGCATGTGTGCTACGACACTTGCAGGGATTTTTGATCCTAATGGACATTCGTTGATAAGGTTTCACCCAAACCCAAAAATACTTCTTTCTTGCATTGATTTAGGTATGTACTGCCCTAATCTCCAGGAAAAATACACATGTCACTTTAAATCTTATCAAAAGCTTCTTGTTTTGAGTAAAAAAAATCTTCCAACGGGGTAAGTTGCTTGGCCAGAATTCTTAAAACCATCAAAATAATCAAAATTTGTATCTTTATTTTTTTGATAATTTAATGCCCTTTTCTTATATTTTCAAGGCCTTGTATTTGGCTCTACTGAATTTGATGCTTTTTTATTACTTTAAGAACCCACCGCTATACCCTGTTTATCTTTATATCTTGCTATTCTTCAAGTGATAAATCAGTTTTGATTTCTTTTTCACATTTATTTTTGAAATACATGCTTGATATCAGTATAGCTTCTCTTATAGTCTTATAAAATGTTGAAATTTCTTTGAATTGTGTTCCCTTGTATGTTTTTATAACCATACCAAGAAGACTCCTTGAAATTTGGGGGCTTGTATTTCTCTTGTAAAATAATCCCTAATCTGCAAATATGGAAAGATATGTATATTTTCCAACTGGAACTATTCTCCCAGCTCTGGGAATGTCAGCAATTTACCATCTTTCAGTATGGTACATATTGTTCTCATGGCCCTGCTGTCTTGTGTCTCGTCTCACCTTTTTAAGTGTTCATTCTACTCACCTGTCCCTTGTTTCCCTGATTGCCCCTGTGCATTTAAAGCCTCTGTTTGTGCTTGTCTGTGCCAGATCCTCGTCCTGGCTTCCCGACGTGTCAGCCTACCTGCCATTATTCTAATAAACAATTCTTTTTACCTGCCAGACTGCTTCCTGTGCCTGGTCCCCTGCATGTGGGTCCAAATCAAACAACATTTTTTCTTGACAGAAGGATCTGACCACAAAGCATCCAGAGGTGAGCAGGTTGGTGTATGTTTTAGTTTTTCTGATAAGCATTGACAAATAAACGAGACAGCACATTCTAACGTATCCTATGTATTCCTGGATAGTCAGCATGCCTCTCAGCATATCTGCTGCTCACAAAGTCCGTGCACCTGCCGCTGCACCCAGAGATCCACGCTGAGCACCTGCAGCTGCACCTAGAGGTCCATGCCGATCACCTGCAGCTGCACCTAGAGGTCCATGCCGAGCACCTTCAGCTGCACCCAGAGGTCCATGCTGAGCACCTGCTGCCACCACGTCCTGAGCTCCACACTGAGCTCCAGCTATCTTCAAAAGCCCTAGCCGTGTCTTCCTGTCCTGAGGCTCCAGCTGTGCCGACTGAAGGGTTCCTGCCGAGCACCTGTCGCTCCCCCCAGAGATCAATACCAAGCACCTGCAGGTCACACTGGGCAAATGCCGATGCACCTGGAGATCCACGCCAAAATCCAGCCATTGTAAAAAGCCTCAGTCATCTTCAGAGGCCCCAGCCATGCTGCCCGGTCCTGAGACCCCAGCTGTACCACGTGAAGAGATTGGGGGTGTTTCTCAATGTCAAGGTGTCTCTGGCCTCGCAAGGCGATGTCTTGCTTGCGTCATGCTTATGAGGACACTGTCCTTCCTTGATCAAAGAAAACGTGGAGCAGATTAGCATCATGTGACCGCGGCAGTCACGTAATGGCAGGTGACACGGGAGATAACATTATAATTTATCTGTATAAGTTTCAATATAAATATATACCGAGCCTTTTACTATTTAAATTGTGTTTATATTTGTTAAATTAAATATGTTAGTGAGTTACTCCCTCCTAGCCACCAAAGCTGCAATGACTAAGCAACTAACCAACCATAGCTAACTGCTTTGGATCTAAAACAACATTTTAGATATCAGCCCGATAGCTACAATTAGTTTACTTGCATTTAAACTTGAAATTTTCCCCTGAAGTAGCTGTCAGCTCCTAATCCGCCATCCTTTTGAAGATACTGCGGCATATTCTGAGAAATTTTTGACCAAGGCTGGGCTACAAGACACCTCCCGTGTATCCATGCTCAGCTAGCTAAACGGCTAATGAGCGGAGAACACACGCCTCGGTAGAACATTAACATTGGAACACGCCTTGGTGGTTCCTGATGACATATATCCTAGGTAACCGGGGCAGGACCAAGACATCAAGACAAGGTTCCTTGGCATTGAGAAACACCCCCTGCCTCTCTCAGAGGAAGTCCAGCAGTCTGAGTTCCTGCCCCCGCACCTTTTTTATTTTTGCATTTCTGTTCTGAGTGTTGGGAGCCACCCTTAAGGAGGGGGCACTGTCTGGATCTGCTCTTTTTGCCCCTGCTGTCTTGTTTCTTGTTTCCCTTTTTGAAGTGCTAAATTGACTCTCCTGCCCCTCATTACCTACCCACTTTAATAGAGAGGGCTTAAATTATTTTTGCACAAACTACTACTATTCATATTACTGTTATTACTACTACCAACTTTTAAGGGAGCGTGGAAAATCTCATTAGGTATTAATCTACTTCTGTTTACTTTATGTAACGTATGATTAGAAGAAAATTGGCTGTAATCTTGGATCTTAAAATGTCTGAAAAAACACATAATTGGAAATTCCTGCTTATACTATTGGGAATAATTTGGTTAAAAAAAATTCAGAAAGTAAAACATTTTTTCTTTATCTACATCAGTGCTTATAGATGTGCATCTCTGTCAGAAGAACCTGCATTAACCTAATGGATATAAATTTGTCAGAAGTTCTGCTCATCAAACCTAAATTTGCTGGACACAAAGTCTAACAGACGTTTGTGACTTAGTCATGAATTTTAAAGTAATTTTTGGTAAATGTGTCTGTTGGTGCTATTGGTGTGATGCTGAGGTAAATGGGTGATGTTGGTGTGATGGAATAAATATAAATATTTCATAATATAATCTCAAAAATCACAACAATAAAACAGATAATGATTAGTAAATTTTTTTTTCCAGAGTAATGATTCACAGCGATTTACTGAGAGGAGCCAAATGTGTTTTGGGCTTTTGATTAGAATGTCTACTGATCACCTCCCAGGGAGATGTTGTGGGCATGTTCTGTTGACAGGAGGCCTCTGGATCGACCAAGACATGTTGGAGGCATTATATTTCTATGTTGGCCAAGGGATGCCATAGAAATTCTACTGGTTGAGGGCAGAGGATGGGTTGGAGTACTTTGCCTCCTTAAGATGTGAACAACTTCCCTTAATTTATTAGATCAGACATTTTGCTCTCTGACAGAAAATCCTGCATGAGAATGTCCAGCCATCCATACAGGACCTTAAGGACACTCACACTTTGGTTATGCAGCAGGACAATGATCCAAAGCACAGTACCAAGGTGATCTTCTGAATGACCCCAAAAAAAAAAAAAAAAACTGAAAATTACGTCTCTATCTCTGTTCCTCTTCCTCTCTTTCACTGTGGGTCCAGTGTTCTTCACAGGCAGCCTTGAAACTATGCTAGTAGTTTTGGCTTTCATTTTAAACTGAACGTGTCCTCTCTAAAAATACAGAAAGTTTATTCTTACAGTTGATAAACTCTTATTTCTTCACTTGGTCTATTTAGTTTTATTGAAAGGATCACACACACACACACACACAGCTGAATGAGAAGAAAATCTGTTTCAATATAACCTTCTTTCCCACTTGATTAGAATGTTCTGTGATTATTTCACTGTAGAATTCTTACATATTGCTCCTTTAAAAGACGTTATGATTTTAGGCTTATTTTGGACATGCTGGATTAAGGGTGGGCTATTTGGAAAAAAATCCTATATACACATATATTTATATATAATAACATGATGTCTGGATTGGTCCGTTCATATGACACACCTGTGAACTGACATTTTAAGCTTGTCATCAAGCAATGATAAATATCCACTTTTGTACTTTTTGATCTGGAGAAAAACGTGCTGTAAGTTAATAATAATAATAATAATGATTATTGTAACAATTCGGGGAATTTTTAAAATCTCCTATTTTATTTAATCTATCTGATGTCTCAATTTCCAGTTCTTTCGTTTCTTGCTAATAAAGCTCTTATTCACCGCCTTGTTACATCAAATAAACACATGAATGTATTTTACAACCATTAATAACCAATGCCCTTCAGGATCATGTGCGTCCTTAAATCTGTTTAGTCTCATTACACCTGCCGAGTATACGCTCCGTACCACTATTACATCTCCTCGTTGTGATTTCCAAAAGATTTCATATTTTTGGGTTTCTTGTACAAAAATCAAAAAGAACGAATAGCCTGTGTTCAACATTGTTTTCGAGTCCCCGAACATTAGAAATGAACGAAACAGACACAACTTGAACGTTTTGGTTTTCTTCGTGATTTTTCGTGACAAATGATAGAAGTACAAAACTCAGAAAACAAGAATAGCACTACTAATGTGCATGTCTGTCTCATTGGATAACCAATAATAGACTAAATGAAACAAATGAGAGCATTAAACTGATTTGTCCTGCACAGGCTGATGTTTATCAGATAGAAAAGATTAAGCGCTGATGTCAACTGCGACAGGTCGTCAGCAAGCTGAGCAGCAACATTCTCATGTCAGATTAAATTAAACATCAACAACGTAGAGGATCGGTTGAAATATTTTGTTTTAAATAATAATTAGATCATTTAATCATCGTTGTGCATTTGTTCAAACGTTCAGCTTGTGCACGACGATTTGCATGTTAAATTGAAAAGTGGAATTATTATGTAAAAATGGCAGAAAACTACAATCATCATGCAGTCGAGGAGATAAAAGCAGCTAAAATAAACCCTAATGACCTGAAAATGAACCAGACCTGTCCGAGTGCGGCCAGACCCGTTCGTTAAGCACCTAATGTTTGTCCGATTGATGAAGGGTTGCGTTTGAAACGCTTTTATGATGTTGGAGCCTCTCTCTCCGATTTTTCGCACTGTATTTTCTTTCATTTATCTTAAACTCTTTTTAGGAGTTGAGAAAACAATCCAGTTATTCACGTTCGCTTTCCCAAACTTTCAAACATGATCTATACTGATTTGTACGAAAGATTGGTAACGTTTCAGCTGTAGCCAGCATGCCGATTCGATCTAAAAATAAAACCTCCTCTAAAATCGTTCTTAACTTTTTCCCACTCAATTGAAAGCAGCATGACGTAGTTTACAGTGACCAATCCGAATAAAGGCTTTCCTCCTCTCTAGACCAATAGGAGGAGATAAGGAGTGTCCGTCAGTCACAGGTGAAGCTTGTACGGTTAAAAAAAACTGGGTGAAAAGGGCCGGAGAGAGGAGCGAGCCTGAGCTGATGGTGGAGCTGTGCAGCGGAGCAGCATCGCCTCTGCGGATGTAGCAGGAACCTTCCACCGCTTCTCCCGCGGGGATGCAACCAGAAATCGCCGCTGGGGGAGACAAAAGTTACGCAATGTGGATGAACTGACATTTACTGAACGATCCGATCTAATTACTCAAGTTAAAAAGTGACTGAACGCCGCTGCTTTGAAAATGGCCGTTCGTGGCAACTCGCTGATGCCGTTCTCCATCCAGGCGATCCTGAACAAAAAGGACGACAGCCGACACTTGCCAGATTTGGACATGTGTCTGTCCAAGACGGCGTGCTGGAAAATATTCGGTGAGATGAACGTAGGCTCGGGGAGGAGCGACGGGGAGCCGTGTGAGCAGACTGAGCAGAAAGGCTACGACTCGGACTCTGGGCTTAGCGACGACACCGATAGGAAGACTCCGGGCGGGCGTAAGCCGGAGAAGGACGGGGACGCAGCGTCAGACGCGCCGGAGGAGAGCCTGCAAGAAGAGACGGACCACGAGTCTGCAGCTACAGAAAACACAAAGAGCGACACTGAGCCAAATAACACCACGGGTAAGTGGGCCTGAGGGGTGCGTGCGTAAAGTGTGGCTCCGTGATTTAGTGGATCTATGACGAATGTTCTCGATCTAAACCAGACAGTAGCGGTTAAATATGATGTTTATTATGGCCGGTAACGCTGTGCATAATGATAATGTGCGTTTCCTTCGGGGCACTGCAGTCGGTAGGCCTATTTTCTAAAGAACCTCTCCTAACTTTTACGCACGGCTTGTTGATTGTACGCGTGATTGTAAACAAGTTGAAACAAAACAAAACAAAAGGAGAAACTATGGTCTTGCAGTATGAGTATAAATGCTGCACTTTAAACAGTTATTTTAAATCATTTAACTCTTCCCGAATCTGATTGCTTAATTTCCCAAAATAAAACTCCTGCGTAACTTATTCGTTTCTAACGCTTTCACTCCAAAAATGACAACGAGCGTACATCATTTAAAGTTATTTAATTAAAGAAAAACTCAACAAGAATGTTTTTTTCTTAGGTGTGGATCATGTTATTTCTTGTCCCGATAACGCAGAACCCAGAGCAACCCTGCGTCATAAGAGACGCAGTCAGAGATCTAAAATGCTCCTGTGTGTGTGTCTCCTACTTTCAGACTCCAGCATCCTGGACGAGAAGAACCCGGATCAGCCCAAACAGCGCAAAAAGCGCTCCAGAGCCGCTTTCTCTCACGCGCAGGTATTCGAGCTGGAACGCCGCTTCAACCACCAGCGGTACCTCTCTGGGCCGGAGCGGGCGGACCTGGCGGCCTCCCTGAAGCTAACAGAGACTCAGGTCAAGATCTGGTTCCAGAACCGTCGGTACAAGACCAAACGCCGGCAGATGGCCGCCGATCTGATGGCGTCCACACCGGCAGCCAAGAAAGTGGCGGTGAAGGTTCTGGTGCGGGACGACCAGAGACAGTATGGGCCGGGGGAGATCATGCGGCCCCCGCTGCTCTCCCTGCAGCCGTCCTACTATTACCCCTATGCCTACTGCCTCCCCGCATGGACACTGTCTGCGTGCGCGGGGAATCAGTGAAAAGTCAGACTGTATTTATTCTTTTTATTATTCCTGTTCCCGGGAACCAAACTAACTTTATGTTTTTCTGACAAGAAGAGGAGACCCGAGGGAGCTGTTAATCAGTTCTGCGCCTCTGAACAGCCTCATTGTGTCGTCACAGCAACACCAGGGGGGTCACAAACTCTTCCGTTTGCTCTCCACACTCTGAAAATACCTTTTCACAATTTAAAAGATCGAATTATACTTTTTTTTTAATTTAAAATAAGAGTCTCTTTCGAAGGACCCCAGTAAAATTTAGGTTCAAAGACGGTAAATGTCTGAGCTGCAGTCGGGCGGACAGACAGGACCTGCTTATAAAACCTCTGTGTGGACTGACATAACAAAAATAGAAGCAGCTTAGGCCTGTTTCTCTGTGTGCTGGCTGGGACCCCCTCCCGGATCTCCGAGGGCCCCTGGACCCTACTGTGGGACCCGGAGGCTCAGCCAGACCTAAAATAACACCTTCTGTTGGTTTTGACTTTACATGCGCCTTCCTACCTCTGCGAAATAGACACGTTCCATTGACTTTCAAAATAACTGTCTCTGTTACAGTGTGTGTGTGTGCGTGCGCGTGCGCGTGTGTGCATGCGTGTGTGCATGCGTGTGTGCATGCGTGTCTTGCTGTGTTTGTTAAGGTAAGATATTTAAGCACTTTTCAGCATATCTGTTACATTATTTCCGTGTAAATGCATGCAGCGTTTGTTGGCCTGAGAGCAGGAGGAGGCAGGCTGAAACAAACCCACTCCCAGTTGAAATGTTTGATTTGTGTCAAATGGCTGATTAGATTGAATTAAAACATATCAGACATTTCATTCATGATGCTTCTTTTTGTGGGGTTTTGGGACACGAGTGAGAGGAAACACATTAGAATTACATACGTCTGACTGTTTTATCTAAGCGCCATGATTTTTAAAAGTAATGCATTTTATTACACGTGATTAGTGATGTATTCATTAATATTAATATTTTTGCCATTGCAAATTAAAATTTCCGGAGTCGTCTGGACAAAATGTATTTTTCTTCTTTCTGCCCATTTTTCTGGAGTTTGGAACAGAAACTGGATTGTTGTTTTTCCTGGACCAGGATTCCTCCTAGTGTTAAAATGATCCCCGAACAGGAAAGACTGACAGGACCATGTCATCACAACCAGAGGAGTATTCTGGTGTTAAGGAGCTCGGCGCACCTAGACGTATAAGCAGGTTTTTCACTTTTAGCAGAAGGCATCTGAAAACTATTTGTCTTTTATTGGAGTGAAATATTGCATGAGTCGCCTCATTTGTGACTCTTAACGTCTAGGAGGTAATACAGGTCAGGAGTTGCTGCGTCGCTTTTCACTGACTTTTTATTTCCTTACAGACGCAAGGAGTCTGACTGTAGATCAGCGCGTAAAGAAGACCTGGAGTCTTCGGGATTTGATCTCATATCAAAATAAACCCAAAATAAAAAGCCAACTCGCGGCTCTGAAAGCACCCTTCATTCCCAGCAGCAATCAGCTGACATTTAAATGATCCAATTTCAGAAGTGTGTGACATCTGGCGGAACTACCTTTATTACTCATCAGTGCATGTTTTGGTTAATCAGAGTACTCTCGTCTTTGCCATATAGGGACTATTCTCTCTTTAAGGTGCCGATTTGTTCTAAATCGAATCAGTCTGACGCAGGTTTGCGTGCCATCACAGGCCACAGTGCGCTGCTTCTTCATGGCGCACTGAAGGCTCCGCGTCTGTCTTAGAATAGGTGACCTAATTTTCTGTCCCCAGTTTCCCTCTCAAGCCATTGTTAGTTTTTTAAATAATATTTTAATATAATTACGCTGATTTCACACTATATATTTTAAATTCACCTTTTGTTTAGATAAATAAATCTTTATTGGACTTTTCAACTCCTGTAAAAATAGTAAATAAAAGATTTTTTTAAAGCAACGTTCATGTGATAATTTTAGTTTTTATTGTGACTTATTTGGTTTCCAATGGGATTTATCCCAATTTGAACGCTTGTTGTTAACAACTACGGCGTTATGGTCCATAAACCTGGAGCTGAACAGCTTATTTCGATTTTTTATATTTGAAATACAATTTTAATCGCTTTGTTATTTTAAATTTTCATTTTAGTAAGATAAAACATAATTGTGATGGGACACCGCAGCAGATTCACCGATGAGAACATCAGTCAAACGCATTATTGTTTATTCACGCAGAAATCATTAGATGGGTCTTAACGTAGCTATAACTAAAACAACCATGTTCATTTATGTTTTGAATGTCGCATTTTTATCAGACATCTATTCTCAGAGATTAATTTTAACCAAATGTGATTTCTGATTCGTCATGTCAAAATGAGCTCAGCTCGTTGGATTTTGTTTGCATGCATCCTTTAGGTCGAAGCGCTCCTGAATTTTCTAGATATTTGCACAAAGTAACTTTTATTTGAACTAAAACATGAACCCACCTCAGACAGAGAAATAATGGTTGTCCCTCACATGTAAAAAAAAAAAAAACCCGAGACTTTTAACACTATTTGTTTTTGTATTCAGTAATGAAAGTTCTATGTGATCAAGTGTTTAATAAAAAATATACATTGTTTACTTATAATTCATCCATGCACATTAAACCCGCTGCAGAATATTTTAAATTAAAGCACGAAGCATGTAAGTCTCTTATTTTTAAACGCATCCTCTCTTTTGACCTATTTTCCTTCTTTTAAAAAGTGCCTCCCAAAGTTTTCTCTCCTTTCTTCTTTTAGCAAAACTGTCAGCAGACATGAGAGCATCTCATGACAGAGAGAAGCTGCCACCTGTCTCAAAGTGGCTCAGGTTCAGGTTTCTTTCCGCTCAGCGATATCTGGGAAGACGAGGAGCGACATTCAACAGCAAATCTAATCCCAAACACCAGGAAAAGATGTTTTCTAAACTCTCTCACTTTATCATTTCACACGCTTGGATTTGTGAATAAACGTCATTCTGCAGAAAAGAAAAGTGAAGGGAAATATTTCTGAAGTGAGATGTCCCGTGTCTTATTCTCTTCCAGAAGCAGGCCACATTTATTTTCTTATCTCCAAATTTATTTCACGGATTCTAAATTGATTTTCCAAAACAAAACAAAACAAAAAAAAAAAAAAAAACAAACAAACAAACAAAAAAAGAAGTGAGAAATATCAATGTTTTCTAGAACATATGGACAAAAATACCATAGTAAATGCCTGAAAGTGTGTAATTTTTATTCATTTGCTCATTTTCATGGCTTTATAATCGAATTTTGAATCACGCAAAAATTAACTTCAACCTATTGCAACAGGAAAACGCTGAAAATATTTTGTTCCGCGTATTTGAACAAAATGATCGCTTGTGAAATATATAACTGAGATTCAACTAGTTACATAATCCTTAGCAGCAGGATTATAACGTCAACTTCTTGCAAATTCCTTATAATATTCAAGATTTGCTTCACAAAGATTCTACATGCCTAAACATCGCTGGAAGCGTTTGACAAAAATTAAATAGAGCAATTATCGATAATTACAAGTTTGTTAAGTGTGTTTCTAAACGGATGCATAACAATAATAATGCCCGATACCCAATATGACGAGATTGTCTCTTCAAATATTTTATTCCATAAAAAATGTATACAAAAAATAAATCAGCAAGAAATTTAAATGTGGAATATTAAAATAAATGAAAATTAAATTATAATTACAAGTTAGAGGGAAAATCTTTTCTTCTATCGACATTTGCCGTTACCATAGCAACAGTAGAGCGTTACTCACAGGACTCACATGCGATCCAACTTCCGGTTGTAATCGTTTCCTGTTGAGATGCTACAAAACAAAAAAAAATACAGACTGAATTACAATGCTACGGTTACAATACAGTCTTTGTGGTGGTCGTTATCCTAGTTTAAAAATAAAACGAACCCTCCAAAAAATAAAAAATAAAAACGTTGAGGCAGCAGCGCGTGCGTGATGCAAACTTCGCAGCTGCAGCCTCTAGCTGGAAGTTAAAATGGCGTCTGTTGTAATCCGTCAGTGATCGCTCTGATAGCTGGACTCAGCAGCCTGTAACTGGTTACCAGCGTTTCTCTGTCAAACGTTTAGAGGATAGCTAGCAAGATGTCGGACTCGGAGGAGGACAGTCAGGACAAGCAGCTCAAAATTGTCGTGGTTGGAGACGGAGCGTGTGGGAAGGTGAGAGCGTAGCAGCAAAACGACCACTTGTTGTTACGCGCTATTAGAGAACAGCACAGCTATTCTAGCGTCACATTTGTCGGCAAACTGTGTTTTTGTCTGTTGCGAGACTTTTCAAAGCAGCATCCAGCTCCTGCTGACACAGCACTGCCCTAGTCACCATGGCGACCGACGCTAATGCAGCTAGACAGGCTAGCATCATAGCTAACAACAACACAGCACAAAAACAAAGCAGCACGGAACGTCAAAGCTTTTCCTTCTGATTTTAGCACCGCAACTTAAACACTTAAGTTAACACCTACATCACGTTTTCTTTGTTTTGTACTGCAAACGTTTAAAAAAGACAGGGAGAAATGTGTGAGTGTGTGTGTGTGTGTGTGTGTGTGTGTGTGTGTGGTTTGAGAATATCTCATGTCACAACTTCTGCGTTTATCAAAATAGTTAGTTAAATAACACAAAACAAATAATGTCAAACCTTTTGTGTGCAGTATTCAAGCTGACATCTTCAAATATCTGTTATGTGTTGTACAACACAAAAACATCTTTCTTTTTAAAGATATTTGTGTTGTGCTCCTACTAAAAAGGATTGCTTAAGCGATATGTTTTTCATCAAAATGCCTTCATGCTTTCTTATTAAAACTACATTATAATAATTTACATATCATTGGAGGGAATCTGAAATGCCTGCTCAGCCATTTGTAAGGTTAGTAAACCATGACCTTTCTCCTTTATTCACCAGAACTGAAGTGTTAGCTCTTAAAGGCTGACGACTTGGTGGAAATGTTAATAAATGTACATTTGTGTTTACTAAAAAAAAGTACTGTTTTTTTAATTGCTCTAGTTCGTCAAAGTAGCTTTGCATAAAAAGCATAAACAAAAAACAAATAGATAAACAAACAAATAAATAAAAATAACTGGATGGTAACCACTTAATTAGATTACTAATTTTAGCTTTATTTGGATACTAAACAACTATGTTAACATGTCATAATGCAGTCAGTAGATTCCCTAAATCAAATAGTATGTTTCCAATTATTTATATTTGACTTAATACAAAAAGTTTACATGTTGAAAACAACAGAAACAATCATGAGGAATAACAAAGTTATAAAAATGTGCCATTTTCTTTAAAAACAGAATTATTTTTATTTGGTTTGCAGGAGGGGAAAGCAACTTTATTAAAGTGATAAAAATCAAATAGCATTCATGCAAAGTTGATGAACAGTTAAAGTTATGATTCTGTCTTAATGATGCATTTAAATCGAACACAAATCCGTCATTCTAACCACTTAAGTCTATCCAGCTTTTAATCCATGATGCATGTACTATTGAGTGAAGTAGTAGACTTGTGTCTGTGTTGCTGTGTTTTATTGTAACGGCAATTGTTTACTTTTGAGTAAATATACAGTTTCTTGCATCAGTGCATTGCCAAGAAGCACACTTTAACTAGAAAATCAGATTTGAAATTAAGTCTCTTTTTCAAGAATGCCCTGAGCAGACAGCACAGATTAAGACCTTACAAGTTACAAAAATCAAAACAACTGAAAACCATAATTAGCATTTTTATAATGTTGCTTGACAGCCCGATGTCTCTGCCTGTCAGTCATTAAGAAAACTGTTTTAAAGGTACCACACTCCTGCAGCTTATTTAAACTTAATTTCTACACGGAACAAGGCGTCTTTAGACTATAACCACCTGGTTCAACACTGAGTAACACACAAAACTTAATAGTTATATGTCATACCCTAAAACTGCTACTGCTGTCTGGCTAAAACATCGTACTGTGCAGCATTAATAGAAGAGTACGGATGCTGAGGTCTCACAGCTGATTGCATCACATGGCCAATATATTTACAACCCCCCTGCATGTGATTCCAGGGAGAGCCCTATTTAGGAAACATGTGTCTGGGGGAAGCAGTAGCTCAATAGGTTGAGCTGGTTGTCCAGTAATCGGAAGGTTGCAGGTTCGATCCCGGCTCCGGACAGAGAATTCTGCTGTTGTGTTCTTGGGCATAGTTGCCTGCTGGTGGTGGTCGGAGGGTCCGGTGGCGCCTGTGCTCGGCAGCCTCGCCTCCGTCAGTGTGCCCCAGGGCAGCTGTGGCTACATTGTAGCTCATCACCATCAGCGTGTGATTGAGTGTGTGAATGGATGAATGATACACTGTAGTGTAAAGCGCTTTGGAGTCCTTACTCTGAGAGGCGCTATACAAGTGCGGGTCATTTATCATTTATCATTTATCATCATATAAGAAACTTTACTGTCTTTTAGTGGTTTAAGACAGAGTCACATACTTTATTTATAGATATCTCCTCAATTAGTAAAAATAACACACCATTAAATCTCATTGATAAATCATCATTTGCTACTCACATTTGACCTTGGGTTCACTTTCAAAGTAAAAAGTGATTAATAATCATTACAGCTCAAACCCAGCCTTGGACTTAAACAGAACTACACAGGAGATTTTCACTAAACCATCATCTGCAGTGAAAGCAGGGTGGTTGTCATGACAACTCAACCATGTTTCTTCTTCACTGCACCTTGACTCCCAAGCTGACTGTGATTGCCTTTCAGAAACACATCCTCTTTTGTAACTAATCTCTTCACCCTGTGGGAGAAAAAGAAAACGAATGTGTCTGTAATAGTGAGCCCCAATGAGGAAAATGAATGCTCTCATGGAAAGTTGACTTTTACTCTTTTGGGAGGGGCTCTATCTGTGTGTGTGTGTGTGTGTGTGTGTGTGTGTGTGTGTGTGTGTGTGTGTGTGTGTGTGTTGGTTTGTTCAGGGGACACACACAACCCAGTTCCCAGTAGATACGCTACATTAATAACCCTCCTCACTTTGCTGCCAGGTGTCAGCTCGTCTCTGTCTGAATGACTTACCTGCTTGTCCGTTTTGGACAGAAAACAGGAGCCCTGCCCCCCATTTTGACTCGGCACCACTGACTGACATCTTGAATGCCGTTTCCCCCCCTTATTAATGTCAATTTGCTGAGCAAATTGCAATCGTATCAGTTTTTCTTGGACAGCCTTTTCAGTGGTATTTTTTGCTTGCGGTTGGTTGTCCATTTAGAATATAGGCAGATGTGGGAAGGCTTGTCCACCTGAGCAAGATGTTTTTAAAATATGGACTCTTGCATTTAGCCAGGCTCTTAAGATGGGGAGCTGAGTGTACACACTGGTCTATTTTACAACCTGAGTTAGAAGCCTCTCAGTTTTCCAATATTTGCTTCTCTGTGACCCATAGGACAAGAAGGAGCTTTAGGTGCAGGTCCTGAACCTTAATTATTGCTAAACTCCTAATCAGACAACATTTATGTCTATCAGAACTTTTTAAAGATTAAACGTTTTGTTACAGAACTGTAAAAATGCTTCTCCTCTAAGTAGCATCGCATGGTCTTAGCAAGTTTCTTGTTTCATTAGCCCTTCCCTCATTTCCCGGCACTGGTATCAGTGGTGACCCTGTGCTGTTCTGTGTTGGAGTGTCAAGATTATGCCAGCAATTACATTTCACTGGTTAGTTCTTGTTGTGCTGTGGGAAAGAAAGGAGAGCCAAACTACTAGAATGCCAAAAGAAATGGCCGACCGGGCCAGTGAGAGCATGTGGAATACATTTTTGCTGTCCCAACAAGTTAGCCTTATGTTGTTATTGATTGTTTGGGCTACTTAAATGGCCGATTTTCTCCTTGTTGCATCAGTCACCTCTAGTAATTTCTCAGTCACTCACAAGGCTGTGACTAGTTTTACAGGATGAGGAAAAAAGCTCTATAGATCACTGATATTTTTAGTTGTCAGGCAACAAAACAAACTTTATACCCAAAGAAAAACAATCTGTTGTGTCACAGAAAAAACCTCATTTACAGAAAAATTGAATAATACATTTGAAACGCAAAGAAATCCTAGATATTAGGACCTTTTCCTAATAAAACAGTGCATGCCAAGAGTTCTAACTATGGATGCTTCAATATGAGAATTTGGGCCAATATCAATATCTGATATTAATATTGTGGTCATGGCCAAATACCAATATTTACCGATATTAGAATTTTATATACGCACACTTATTTCAGTTTCTAAGACGATTGCTGTCACATAACCAAATGAGGTGACAGGGAAAGTGCACTGGATCAGTCTTCTCAGTTGTTGCGTCTCTAAACGAAAAATGGCCCTTTGCTAAGACGTTAACAAACAGTAGCCATTTCGGTGGAAAGTGACATAACTGATCAGTGACAAAAGGTGCCCACAGTCACGGACATTAATAACATTAAAGACTTTTTATTAAGGCTGAAACGATTCCTCGAGTACCTCGAATAATTGGAGTACAAAAAAGCCTCGAGTCAAATTCTTTGCCTCGAGGCTTCGTTTAATTCATGTTTAATTAATTCATGGCTTTGCAATCGCTCGGGGTCATGCTTCACCCGTACCGAAATAAGTGATGCACATACACACTGCACTGAATGCACACACACGCGAGTAGCATATATAACTTAACTTTCTCTTAAGCCATGGCGGACAACTTGGACCCCGTTGGAGTGCGAAAAAGACCGAAAATGTCAAAGGTGTGGGACCATTTTTCACATTGTGAGGCAGAAAACGTGTAAATGCTGTAAAATGGATTTAGCCTACCACAACACCACATCCTCCATGCTGCAACCTGACCAGGTAACATCCACATGTAAATGTCACTCCTGCGAGTGGACTCGGAGGTCTGCTATATATTCTGCGGACACTGTGCAACATTTTCATTTGTAGCACTCAGTTTCAGCTCACACTATGCGTCTTGTAGTAACACGCCGGACCTACACATGTGCTAAAAATAGCAGTTTTTACACAACACGTCTGACTTTTTGTTGTGTTGTTATTGATGTCTGTTGTCCCTCGGGAATGCTGCAGGAGGACACAGGTATTTATGAGAGTGGCGGAGGAAAAAGAAAGAAAGTAAATAAATGTTTTGTGATCAGTATAATTTGCCATAACCACGGCAAACATGTTTTCTCGACAATCCTTGTTATTGTGTGAGAAAAAAACGTGTAGAAATTTTAACGGACGTGTGTGTTAATAGGGAAATAACTGGCGAGCCATGTTTGCGCGTGAGCCATGAGCGATTCTGGTGCAGTTTGGACCGCAGCCGCTCGCAGCGCTACTTCAACATTTATCCTTTTTGTTTGGCTTGCCAGATTCTCACACGAGGGAAAAATCGGCTCAGGTTGTGTACTTATTTTTTGCACAGACATTTGTTTACTGTGAAGTAAAGTTGAATTGCTGAAGTTTTGAAAACTAATTTTGAATAAAACTTTAAGAATCACTGGCACTTGCTTGCTCATTTTAAGAGGTCTTTCATATTTCATAACATGCTATTTGATAAAATGGTTTACAAACACAAAAGGGTAATTTATTAGAGTACTCTATTAATCGATAAAAGATTCGATAGAGTACCCGATTACAAAAATATTTGATAGCTGCAGCCCTACTTTTTTTTTCCAGGAGTGGGGAATCCTGGTCCTCGAGGGCCCGTATTCTGCATGTCTTTGCTCCAACACTTCTGATTCAGTGGTTGATTCACCTGTTCAGCAGCTCATCAAGCTCTGCAGGAGCCTGTTAATCACCTGCTGATTGAAATCAGGTGTGTTGAAGCAGTGTTGAAACTAAAATATGCTGGATAGTGGCACTCGATGGACCGGACCAGGGTTCCCCACCCCTGTTTTATTCTGTCCAAGTATGCTGTATTTCACACCATTGAGGGGATAGGTTAGGAGAGCTGTTATGTTAGGTAAAAAATGGTGTTCAGTGACCAGACAAAAAGTTTCTATGGCACTCTGTCAGATACCCCAAAGCAGTGTAAATTGTGGAGTTGTGTAGGGTTATCTGCCACACTTGTCATCATTGGGAATTGGAAATGGCGATCTTTAAGCAGCGTCAACTCTGCTTACTTTCATTTCCTAGACTCTCAGTTGTCAAGGACATGGTAATCTGGACAGTTCAGCTGGAAACAACTGGCATTTTGTTTTCCTCTAAGAGGTTTCACCTCTCATCCAAGAAGCTTCTTGAGTTCTGAATCTTGGGTTCTGTTCGTCTTCATCAGCAACTCTTCCAACTTTACAAATGCCAGTTGCTTGGTGACGTTTGCTGATATAATCAACATGGAGTAATCACAATTCCCACCCAGTGATTCTACCGGACCACTTCCAGGTAAATACCCCAAGGCAGGTACCTGGTTCGCTCCTGAAACATTCTGGAAAGTGGTCCTTTCAAACTGACCCGCTGATATGGAGATGTGCATGCTGCGAAGGCCTGGTAAAATTACCTGGAAATTCAGATGGTGGAAACGGGCCTATGGAAATACACATCAGTTATTAATATTGGCCCCATGTTACTTATCGAACCGATCTGTTATAAAATGACTAACATGAGCCGATACCGATGTTACTGCCTATATACAATGCATCCCTAGTTGTAATAAGGGGTATCCTATTTATCCTATTATAGATTATATCAGTCCTGAGTAATTTGAAGAAAATCCTGTAAAATTTGAAGCACTGTTTGACTTAATCTACATCCTTTGGGAATGAATTATGGGGAGAAAACCCCATGCTCAAGTGAAATCTCAATAGATTGAAAGAGAAAATCTAGTTTTAAATCCTTAAAACCACAATGACTGTCTAACACCACATTAGAATTTACTTACTGACACGGTCTGACACTGAGGGGATTCCATTACTCTGCTCCTCTGTTGTGTTTGTGGAAGCACGCTACTCTAAAGATAGCTAATAGACATTCGGCACTTCTTTTTTTTTTCTTTTTCAAACTCATCCATCAAAATGAATTAAAGTTGGCATGTACTGACTGCTCTGTGAATTCCCACAGATTTTAGAGGAGCCCCAACACTCCATTTTCCCTCCTTAAAAACAGCAGTGACAGTGATAGAGGTTTTCTAATTTGTGGTGATTATTAGGTCTGAGACATGACACATCTCCCGTCACCTGTTTTTGTAATTCACATTGATTTGCACTGTCACTCTCATAGCTGAGCAGTGAGACAGCAAAGGAGACAGACCATTACATCAGAGACCCCGAGTTTTAGAAGGATTTGAATGATGAAGCCTAATGATCTGCAGGACAAAGTCCAAGGTTACCTTTTCCTATACACATGCCTGGTTGAAAACTTGCACTGAACTGTTTTGGTTATATTAATGACACCATATTTTTTTAGGAAATGCAGTAATAAAAGCCCAGTTTGGCTCATTTTTAGTACATCTTGGCTGTTATTTTTTGAAACTTCTGCCTCACCAAAATATCACCTTCTCAGGAAGTCCTTTGATAGTCTGTATATTTTTCCTGGAAGTAGTTTCTCAGCATCCAGAATTCACCGCGGCTCATGCTGTGCCGTGTAGATATTCAATATAAATACTACGAAAGCTTCTCTTCTATTATAAAACATTTCTTCCTAATGCTTTACTATGAAGGGCATATTTGTAGTCCTCTTAATGGAGCAGTGGTGTCTGGTACTCATTTTCCACATCTGTCCTTTTGTCATTCTTTTTTTCAGACATCACTCGCCACCAGATTTGCTCAGGAGGCTTTTGGGAAGCAGTACAAACAAACCATCGGCCTGGATTTCTTTCTGAAGAGAATAAGCCTTCCAGGTGAGACACCTTTATAATCTGTAGGGAGCACTTGCTTGTTCTGAGATGCTGTACAGAAGTGTATTGCACAAGCACAGAGCAGCAGTCTCCGTCTCTGCAAAGGAAGTATGAGAATTAGCGTTTTTTTAAGTTGTAGTTAACTGAAAATCCATTTTAAAATCTTATTTCTGATTATAATCGGTCACTCTGAGATTTTCATGCAGGCTGAGCATGAAACTGGTCTCCTACACCTATCTCCTGCGATAGCTTCTGATAGAAACTAGATGGTGAAACTCTAGGATTTGAAAATGCTGACAGATCTACATCACAGTGTCACTTAACATTCACAGACTCACCCATCTTGGCAAGGCAACAGGGAAGACTGTTGTTGGTTTAGCATCCAGAGAACATCATAGAACAATCCCGCTAGTAGAAGCTAACCATTAGTATTAGCAGCTCCACCACACAGCAGAAAACCTCCAGATTTGTGTTATTTGGGGAGATGAAACATCAACATTACAGAGCAAACAGACTCAGTGGTAGAGTCACATTGCTGTTATCCATTCCAAGGAGAGATGTCCAAATATCAGGAAAAAATACTCCAAATCCTACCGTTTAGGGCTGCACGATTATGGCAAAAATAATAACGATTTTTATTTCTGAAATTGAGATCTCGATTATTTAAGACAATTTTTCAATTAATTTTGATTTTATTTGTTTTTATTCAGTCATAAAATTGCTCGGGGAACAATCAGGACAAAAAAAAAAAGAAACAAGATGATCACTAAAATAACTCCTGATTCCCAGTGTAAAAAGACCAATATACTTACAGCTCATAGTTTATGACCCAAGGGCTATAGACCTTGGTTTAACTCATTTAAGTCTAACCAGTACAGACCCAAATACCAATATCTTGCAAATACTGACAGCAAGAATTATACAGTGGCATTTATAACAAATAAATTGATGATCACAAAATTTTGCATTATATGTATTTAGTCATGTCAAGGTGCTGTAGGAGAGTGCACTAGCACCGTGTTCTCAGTCTCAGAGAGATTAGTTATTATTTTTCAGTGTGAGGAAGTTATTTCTCCCTTATTTATGAGCTATTTATTTACAAGTCCATCAGTTAATGTAATAATTGTCGCAACCACAGCTGCACCCCCCTCCTCACCCGGTCTCACAGCAATCAGGGGCAAGCTGCACGTGCGTTTTGCGCGCCACACGTGCACATTTAGCTTTTTTTAACGAATCAGGAGCCCTGGGGTACGGTGTGTGTCACTCACCCTGGTTAACCCAACAGGGAGCCGACTCCGAGAGCTGTTTCTTTAGTGACCGACACGTCACTACATCATTCCCTTTCCTAGTCTGAAAAGCTGTTAGAAATAGCGTCAAAGTCACTAAATTGGCAACACTCTGGGAGGAGCGCTTCATTTGCAACTCAGGGCAGCGCAAGTGGGAGGAGCAAATAATCGGCTTGTTTTGTTTTTGTAAACGTTCAAAACTCAGATCGTAATTGGGATTAAAATTCTATTAATTCAGCAGCCTTACTACCGTTTACAGCTCAACTCCATTGTGGCTCAATTTTACTCCTTGAAACTGGTGTACCGGAGCTTTGTTTACCCAGATTACGACTTACAAGGCATTCATTCCTACTTGAGACCAGAGCAGATGTATTGATTAAATGAGTGAACCACATCTTTAAAAAGCTTTTAGACCAACTGGCTTAACTGTTAGTGGTCATAATAAACTTGAGTGTGGATTTTGTGTTCAACAGAATGTTAAATATCTTTTTAACAAAGACCTGAACGGCATCGGCTTCTGTCATAAATGCATTTTTTGTGAGTGTTTTCTCTTAAAGTTAGTTTTTCCCTTGATGCAGGAGCTGAATGTGACTTTTGCTCCTCATCATAGTGTCTGCCACATCTCAGGCTTATTCACTCTGAAGGTTCTACTCTCCTGAGCAAACAGTGCCTTTTTTTTGACTGTTTAGTGACGATGGTCAAGTTAAGCCTGATGAGTCTTGCTGAACTGTTCAGAGAACAATACATTAACATTTTTATTTCCACAACGCCTACCTGTGAGTTCATCTGATCTTTGTTCTGAGCCATTTAAAACCTGCTTGTTTGTACTGAACCCACAAAGAAAAGGAAAAACAGGCACCCCTCTTAAAGCTATGAAATGAATGTTTATTGCTGTATGCTATATTTAGACAAAAATGCTCTTTTTTTAAAACTTCATACTGTCTGAAATGGGGATTTTTGTAGCTTTTTAAGAGGCATTTTTCAAGCTGAGCCAAAGCCTACTCTCCAGAAATCTGAAAAGTGGCTCCATTCTTTCATTACTAATAAAACAACATTAGGCAAGGGCAAATTGAGTGCTAAAAGTAAAAGTTATGCTGATTTGTGAGTTGGCTAAGGGATTCTATTTTGATTTTGTGTCCATTTCAGCTCATGAGACTTAGGAGAAATAAACCCCCAAAAATGTTGTGGTGGAGTCGGGATGAAAAGAGCCAACTATAAGCACAGGCTGGGCTAACTTCCGAACCTGAATAAATGCTGCTAATCGTTTGACTTCTCTTTCCAGTAACTTTCACCCTTGAAATAACCTGCGACCTCTTCAGTGGTAGCTTATGTTTGAATCTAGTTTACATGTCTCTGTATCAGTGGGGCAGCAACAAAGCTGGATTCAATACCCCGGTTGTTAAATAGCCCATTTTCTGGGGAATTGGGTGTTGATGAGCTGATGAAGAGGAGGGTGGCTCTTCGACCTGGGTGGTCCCGAACTTTGTTAGGACCTCCGCTCTGCCTTGTATTGGAGAGGTTTGTGTGGGTCTCTATGGGGCTGTAAGGGTTTTTGTGCAGCGGGGGGGAGAGTAGCTTATAGCCAGAGCTGGCCCCTCTCACCATGAAGGCCCAGCTTGTCAAACTTAATGTACTTTTTCCAATGCAGGCAGAGGTGAGGAGTGGCCGACTGGCACACAACAAACTCCTCTGTGTGTGCTTTTTATAACAATACTTCGTCTAGATGTCCCTGCCAAACCAGTGATGCACATCAGCAGAGGAGATTTGTAACGGGAGGTGAAATCTACTTGATATTGATTCTGGTTAAACTTGGGATTTTGTGTTTTTCAACTTAGCTGAAAAGATTCTCATTCCTTTGTTTATTTATTTAAGCAATTTGTGAATTTAAATGTACTGAAACTTGGAGTCAACATGTTTTTTTAAACACTAATAAAACTAAGGGTAATGGGTCGAGGGTGTCTTTATGACACCAAAGGCCATAATTCATGGCCTTCCCTAGTTTACCTTGACATTGTATAGTCTAGATGAAGTGACTGTGAACCCCTGCGTTTAAGTCGGGCTTTAAAACGGGAAGTCTTGGACGATGCTACAGCCATGTCCACGTCTTTCTCTCTGATCCCAATCAGAGCTGCAGTCTGAGGCAGGGCTTCGCTGTCTGGTCCTCCCTCCTTCTCCATTCCATAATCGTTTTTAACTACGTTTTTTATTTTCCAAAGGAAGAAAATATTTATTTGGATTTGGTTTTTGTGCCAGTCTTTCTCTCTAATTTAACCTTTTCTTTCTCCTTCCACAAGCTTAAGGACAACACTCTTCTTTTTTCTCTCATTTTCAATTTAATTATTGCTATTTTCCCTAACAGCACATAATTCTCCCAACTTTACGTACTTGGCAGCACATGACACATTGCAAACAGTGTTTCCCCGCTTAATATGAAGTCATTTTCGGACAGCCAGTGTATTGAGAAGGTTAAAATTAGAGGGTAGGCATACATATTCATCCCCCTCCATCTCAGCAGGATATTCTTGGATGTGAGCTCAATGTATTAAATCTAACAGTTTATACTCCTACTGCATTACAGATTGTTTACTGATTTATTATTTTCATTACATGGATTGACAATTTAGGTTTTATTATAACAAAAAACTGGTCACCCAAAGCACAGGCTCTGGTTACTCTGTGTTTGTTGTTGACACGGGAGTATAAAGAATGTGTTAGTGTTAGGAAAAAAAATCAAGAATGGAAACTCAGAACTTGCTGCATTATATTTTTGTGATTTATTTAAATAAATATGAAAATCACATTGCATTTTCTCTTTTTTTGCCATTAAAATGTAATTTCTTTTGATACTTTAATATCTCTGTTTCTCATTTTTGTCAACACAGGCAACTTGAATGTAACTCTGCAAGTGTGGGATATTGGAGGCCAAACATTAGGGGGGAAGATGTTGGATAAATATGTCTACGGAGCTCATGTAAGACCTACCGCTACACCACACACACTCAAGTTTACTCATCTCAGTCTACAATTCAAAATAAGAACAATAGATCTTAGTTTCCTGTCCATCTATAGTAATGTATTGTCCACCATGTTTTAAGTCATTCTGCATTGAATCCATATAATGTACTTATTTAATTGTATTTTATACATGGATGCTAAATTACGACACTTCACTTAATGAGTTTTATCATCGACTCTGCATAAAACTTTAACACTGATTGTTTGGCAGCAGGCGTCCTGTAATCAATCATTGCTGCTCAGAGCGGATCAGAGTAATTGTTAGAGACGTTGGCTGTCGTCACCAACCTTGCATGTTGTGACAGCGTGTGTCGGTTGAACAAAAAGCAACAGAAGGCGTTTCAGTCATGTTGCATCATGTAGTTAAAGAAGAGGTGTTTTCTTTGGCTCTCATTCATTTCAGTGCTTCAGAACAAGTAAAAGTTTCAGCACTAATAAAGGTGGTTGCTTGATGTAAGCCAGCAGCTCTCGTCTCTGTTTGCTTTTTGATTCTTTTATGTGTTCATTTTAACAACTCCTTCAGACTTCTGTTTGCTCAGACGTAGCTTTGGTATTGTTGCATGGCAGGGTTATTGATTACTAAAGCCAGCCTTCATTTATTAGCTCAGACAGTAGATAACCAAATCCGACCTCTGCTCTGCAGTGGATCTGGATTATAGATATGACAGTCGGTTGAAATGAATATGCTTGAGTCTACATACTCATGTTGGAATTATAATCTTGTCAGAGTGGCCAAAGTTAACCTTTGAGTGAGAGTCTTTTCCTGAATGTCAGAAGAGAAGCAGTGCCACCTACTGTTTCTTTTTCATTTATTATTGATGCTAAATGTGACTCATATAAGTTAAAAACAATAACTCGCCAGTCCTTATCTATCAGCATACACATGTTTGTTATAAGTGCTTCAATGAAAGATTAAAAACTTAATTGATTGTTTTCCAGGGCGTTCTCCTTGTTTATGACATAACAAACTACCAGAGCTTTGAGAATCTAGAGGACTGGTTCAACATGGTCAAAAAGGCCAATGAAGATTCTGACATTCAGCCTGCTGTCTTCTTGGTAGGCAACAAAAGTAAGTATGTTTCCTCTTTTGCTTTGAGAAGGTCTAAAAAACTACATGCACCTTGCATAGATTGCTTTAATTTAACTTCCTGATAAACACTTTAATCAGGTTTTATTGGACTATGAATTTCTGGATGAATGTCTATCTGATGCATTTTTTCACATGTGTGATTGCAAGGGAAGGAGTGAGTGTTTGATGGTTGCAGACATGTTTGTTAGAGCACCAGATAACTGATTGTTGTGATAAGAGAGTTTGAAAGCAGTGGGAATGCTGATGTTTGTGAACTCATGGGAGTGACTGACGGTGATTTAATATCCTCGGGCCAGCGGACCCAGGTTACTGCTTATCTACAGCCCTTTCCCTCCCAGTTAGTACCCGTCTGCTCGACCTCAACCCCCCTCATCTCTGAGCCTGCTCTCCTGGCCCACATAGTTGGCTAGGATGAGGAACTCGACGTTAACCAGACAGTTCTCCTCCTATCAGTCTGCGCCCACCCCCTCATCTTCCAAATAACCAATAATGAGAACTCTTTTTAAACATCTCCCTGACAGATGTGGAGTCATGGCTGATGCAGTGTTATTGTAAAGGAAGATGCTGGTGTGTGTGTGCAATGGTGACAGTCCACCTTCCCGAGCTGTGATGAACGGTCAACAGAATGGTGCCTGCACACAGGAAGCTCCCACTAATGTTACTCAATGGGGACCATAGGTCATGCTTTAATACGGCTGTCTAAAGCAGATTCTCTTGTCCTCACATCTGTTGTAACATCTGATGCACCGGCTTACACACCGGGCGCCTCTGTATTTAGGCTAGGTCTTAGCTGTGTGGGTGAGTTTTGTAATATTTAAGCAGTGGTCATCCCGCTGTCAGGCTCAGCACTTTCCTCAGTCTCTCAGCTCCACTTGCACCTTCCATCAAATTACTAAATTTGTGATCATGGTCAGTGTGTGTTTTCCCCATTTTCACAGACTATAAAACAAATAAATAAAGCCACACACACAAGCTGCCCCACTAGGATAAATTTGTCATTAATACTTGAAACATTCAACTGATTTCTCAAATTTTCAGTGCTGTAAAGACGAGGTTCACTGATTTTTACTTGTTATTGTTAAAATACGATTGGTCACTCTGAGTTTCACATGCAGGCTAAATGTGAAACTAATATCCTACCCCTATTTCCTGCATTAGCCGCTGATGGAAAATAGACGGGGGAATGCACAGGCCAGAAAAAGCCACAAAGCTCTACTTCACACTAGCCACGTTTACATGCGCACAATTAATCGGATTGAATGCCCAATTAGATCAATAATTCTGCATGTAAACATGCCAATCGGAATGTTCTGATCCGATTCGGCCCAATCGGAATGAAATTTCAATCAGATTGAGAGAGGTGGTTTTGTCCGATCATCGTTCCGATTGACGTGCATGTACACAGCCATTCGGATTGTTGGAGTAAAATAATGCCCACTGCGCATGTGTGCAACAGCTAGCGAGCCTCCCCGTTGTCATTTAGACTGCCTGACTTAAAAAATGACGGCATAATTAATGAGCACTTTTAAATATGATGGCAAGCCGTCCCCGTTTCTGTAATATCTAATCCAGAACTTGCATTTTGTGGAAGTAAAATAAAAATCTGATTATTGCACAAATCATTAGACAAACATGTTCATGTCTGTACTGGAAACATGCAAATTCATTTAGGGTTTGCAGCATGGATCCCCGTTTCTCTGAACGCAGCAGGTGGATGGAGACGTGCTCATAAAGAAGACATGATAACATTGGTTAATCAGACCTGGTTTGAGTTTAAGGAGACTGATGCTGAGTAGAAAAAACATCCTCAGTTAAATATTCTGGCTGACTATCTGTAAAAACATGTTAACACTTTTACGTGTGTGTGTGAGTGTGTTTTTTTCTTCTTCTTCTTCTTCTTCTTCTTCTTCTTCTTCTTCTTCTTCTTCTTCTTCTTCTTCTTCTTCTTCTTCTTCTTCTTCTTCTTCTTCTTCTTCTTCTTCTTCTTCTTCTTCTTCTTCTTCTTCTTCTTCTTCTTCTTCTTCTTCTTCTTCTTCTTCTTCTTCTTCTTCTTCTATCAAATACAAGAGATGTCCAAATATCAGCAAATACAAGAGATGTCCAAATATCAGCAAATAAAAGACTCCATATCCTGCTGAATTCTGGTCACCTCTCCTCCGACTAACTTCTGCTTCTTGAAAGTGGAGTACAAGAGCTTTTTTGTCACTGACTCACAAGGCATTAATCCTACCTGCAGACGTGTTGCTTTTTGCCGGAAAGTATCATTGTACAGATCCGAAGAACTTTAGTTTTGTGGGGTGGGGGTTGGTCGGGTTCAGTAAGTTCTGAGTTTGTAGGTATGATTAATGAGACCACTGCAAATGTATTAAAAAATGAGTGAACTTGGTCTTTAAGCTTGAGATTGTATATAGAGAATGACAGTCAAGTGCTGATTTAAAAAAAATGTAAATATGAAAGTTTCTCAAAGTCTAATGCCATAGGTGGCAGCTCATCTCCTAAAACACCAAATTTTCTAATAAAGTCCTTATCAAGATTCACAGGCTAGGCTCAGAACCGGTTAAAGTGTTTAGACTTAGTGTAAGACTTAGTCTTACTGGACATAGTTGGAAGTGTTTCAGGTATCACTTTACAACTCCACTATGCTGTCAAAAAATTGTTACATTTGATTAAAAAATGATAAACGGCCTGTACTTGTATAATGCCTTCTTAGGGTTCTACAACCCCCCAAGGCGCCTCACAAAACAGCCATTCACACACACATTCACACGCTGGTGGGGCTGGCTATGATGTAGCCACAGCTGCTGTGGAGCACACCGAGAGGCGAGGCCTGCCAAACACTCGTTCCACCAGTCCCGCCGACCACCACCAGCAGGCAAGGTGGGTTAAATGTCTTGCCCAAGGACACAAAAGCAGCATTCTCTGGTGGGAGCCGGAATTGAACCTGCAACCTACAGGACAACCCACCCTACCTCCTGAGCTACTGCTAGCCCAAGTCTGGACAATATGCTTCAAAACAACAACTGACAAACTGTTGAATTGTGTCATATTGGCTACATTAATATATTCTCAAAGTAAACTAGTTTATAAGCCTGTCCTGAAAAGTAAATTCTTAATTTAACTTTTCTGTCATTGAGGTTTTGTTCTTCCAATCCTTAGTGAAGTGTTGAATATTTTTTCTTTTCTAAATTCAGCACTTGGCACACTTTTACAAGAACTGAGCAAAGGACTTGTCAGCATACTTTTTAAAGTTTAGATTTCAGATTGTTCCCGTGATATTGCACTAAGAGAGGCAACATATTTGAGACAACTGAAATAGAAGTCCAGACATAACATGGAGCTTACAAAAGCAGTGCAGATTTATGCCTGTGAAGGCTTGAATTAGGGGGGATTGGGATGTTTCTTCATTCAAACATTCTCCAGAGAGATAAGGTTAATGCTGAAGGTTTTACTTACAGGAGTGCCTCATTAGAGCACTACCATGTACACAAGTATCTAAAAGTATTTTTTGAAGTGCTTTGAGATGCTTGCATCATTGTCGTGTGATATTTTATGCACATTGAAAATACAGATGCTACATCCCCATTTTCCTCTGGCTTATAGAAGACATTGAGCTTGAATTTAAAGACCTCCCTCTGGTTTACAGTGTAGTCTAGACAAAGCCTGTCTTCTTTACTCTGGTTGGTTTTTGAGCCACTAGACTCATTAATGATGCTGTCCCCTCCTCTCCTTACATTGATCTGTCTGCTCCCGTGTGCCATGCCACTGCCGGGGAACAGTCTTTTCTTTCTTTGGCGTTGCATGGCCGGTTGGGGTTAAGTGTGCTTGTTAAGCACAAGTATGCTGCACACCTTTGCCCTCTACATGCTGGCCACAGTCTCGTGTTAAATAATGACACCACTTGTACAGATTTAGAGGGGAAGCCGATGACATTTTTTATTAAGAACACACGTCTGTGGACACAATTGTTTATGCACATTGCACACATACATGATCCCACAGAAACACATACATGAGTAAAACAACACACTGATGACATGTTAGGAAACACATGGGTAATGGGAGAATGCTTAGCTTTGTCTCTTTAAACACAGGGTTGAATTTTTGTCTATAATTAAAATGATACAATTCCATCTGCATTTTGTTATTTCTGACTGTTTTATGAACCAAAAATGTAAATCTGATAGAAAACCAGTGCCATACTGGTAGCTCTGATTCATAGTTTGCATCGTTTTAGGGTTGTAAATCATTTGTATGAACCAAAAGAGGTTGGAGTGGCTTATGAGACTTTAGAGGTTATAGACCTATTTCTTTTTAGACATTAGGCTTGTGTCATTTATCAAATCAATTTGTTTTCATTAAGTGGCGATCACAGGACCTCAGCTCATTCCCCCACATCACCCTTCCCACTGCCAGTGCTCTTTTTCCCTCAGGAACTCTGAAGCATCCATCACAGTCCTGCACAGCCCTTATTTGGGTGACTTAAATGGGTTCAGTTCTCTTAACCCCTCCTCATTACTCATGGGGTTTTGCTTAGTGGTTCTACCACTGTTTGCTGGCGATCCACTCAGGCTTGCCATGGGAAATGTTACCTTATGAAGGGAGATAAGATCTTTTGCATTAGGAGAGTTTGTGTACTTAAATTAGGCTTCCCTACCTTTTTTCTTCTGCTCCCCTGCTTTCTTTCCCTCTCCTCCGAGCCACTATCTTTGGCCATCTTTAAAACATGCATACATTTCCACCCTTTTGCAAACACAAACTCTTTCATTCATAGACCCCTCATGCTTATCTCACATGTGTAGACTAACACCACTGCTGTGGCTGCCTTCACTTACAGTAATGTCTTTTCATGTGCTCCATTTCTGTTGTGTTAAACAACATGCGTGTGTTTGCTTTCTGTGTGCTACAGCAGACCTCTTTGCATACCATTTACTTGTTGCACTTCTATTGCCCCAGTTTTCCATTCAGCCGTGTGAAAGTTCAAGTGAAACATGGATATCCTCTAACTACATTTCTCATGAAGCATGTCCTTGCCCAAAGATATTGTTGGTCCTGAGCTGTTTGCCCTCTTGGCTCGGCTTTGGGTGGGGTTTGAAGACTCCCCCTCCCCTGCTCTCCCACCCCGCCACCTCTTTGCCTCTGTACAGCTGCCACAGTTCCCGTCTGTGCAGTGTAGGTCTGCACATTTCTTAATAGAGAGATGCTCAGAAGTCCAGGAGTGCTGAGAAGCTCAGTGTACTTCTGTTTTTGGTTTAGCTCAAAAATGTTTTTACTGGCTCAGCCCACTCGTACTTAGGTCCTCTTACAACAAACTAAAAGGTCCTAATTGCCCTCAAGGGAAAGGTTTAGCCACAATAGACATGTGGTGGGACAAAAGCCCAGTACTCTTACCCGACATCCTCGCCCCTCCTCAGATAGGAGGGATGAACACGTCAGCAGTGTCTGTTTTGCTCTGTGGGTAGCAAGACCACAGGTTCGACGCAGTAAAACATTATATATACAATATAAAGACCCAGTAAGGCATGGTGAATGGTTGGGTTGAGACCTGGAATGTTTACAGTTTACAGCAAATCCAATCTTTCCTGTTTCTCTTCACATTTTATTTAAGGTAAAGGGTCAAACTAGATGTGTGTATCAAAATTTCTTAGTAACCACACTGATTGAAGGCTGTCGTCTCTCTGTAAGTCTGGAAAAGAAGGGAAAAGAGATTCATGTTACAAAATACAAGGAGATGAATAAAGAATTACAGCTGTAATAAACTGCAGTTGATAAGTTTAAGAGTCACAACTACTTGTACTCACTGTTGATGAAAATGTGCTACACAAATTTTTTAGCCCTTGCTAAGTTCTAGGATTTAATTGTACCAACTTTTTACCCATTTAAGATCTCTGCATATGTCTCTCTTAATTCTTATGTCTGTTGAAACGTGGAAAGTCCTCATTCACTTTAGCCATCCATAAAGAAAATATTGTTGCACATGCAGTAGATGATCAGTCTTCGAATGCCTTCTTGTGTGGTAGGTTACGGACCATTTGAGTTGCACAGCGCAGCTTAGCCACCTGACCCAAGTGCAGCCTGGAACCCTCATCACACTCAGGCTATACTTTATTTCTTCGCTGCTTCACAACATTGATATGGAGGAATTCCTGGAAGGGCTCTTGCTGACACAGGTCTGGGTAAATAACTGATTGATATGAACCCGCAGGATTATATTATAAACGTATGTGAAACTGTTATTCCTAGTTTTTCATTGTGCTGTAACTGCATGTTATGCAGTGAAATATGACCTCATATCTTCAGGCTTAAACTTTGAAGAGGTTTTTTCAGGCAGCTGTGATCGGAACTCTTTCAGTGTTTTGGTTCACTGCCCCGGCATGTGCAGTCAGCGTAGGCCAGTTTTATGCATCATTGTGCATAGGAAGACTTTGTAATTATGAATAAACTTATAGTGATGAGATGCATATAATTTTGAAGACTGCCCTGAGCACTGTATAATTATTATAGTTTTGGTGCTGGCTCACGGAGGTAAGTATTACTGCTCTCCCATAAAAGTCCACTTAGTTTAACAGCAGCAGGAGAGCGCAGAGGACATGGCCAGTGAAATCTGGACTGCATCTTGTGCGGTCGGCTCAGAACTGGGCTTTTTGTTCCCTTTTCATGAGTCCTTAGAGCCCGTTAACCCAGCCTGCAAGGCCCTTGGCCTCAGGTTTGACTATACCAGCAACAGGCCAGCTAACTCCCTGCCTTCAGAGCGACTGCTGGACACTCGCTTTTACGTTCCCTGAGCGGGGAGGAAGGCCACATTGTTTACTAGCCCTTGTGGAGGGTCTGATCATGTTTAAAGTGTGAATGTGTGTGCATTTGAATGTGTGTGTTTGCACGTGTGTTTGTGTCTGCACATCATTTCACAAGAAGTCATCGAATGACAAGATGAGCTGTGATCAATGAGCTGTCGACAGAACACTTCTGACCTAGTGGAAAGTGAGTCCCTTGACGGTGCTGGCCCGTTTCAGGCCACCGGAGCAGGGGCGCCGCAGCACAAAGAGTACTCTGTCTCTGTCAGGAACACCCCGAGGACTCCTGTATGGGCCCCGCTCACCTCAACAACACCCACCTAACTAACAGCACTTCATCTGTCTGTCCTCATCCAGTAAAGTCAAGATTATGTTATCAACCGACCCTCAAGCCTTAGTATGCTGATTATTATTATTTCTGGTGATTATACAGATTTAGATTAATCATATGTGTGTGTGAAGTCATTAAAAACCATGTTACCATGTTGGGCTACACTCTAGTTAATTAAATATTCAATAATTTAAAAATGAACAATAAATACACTGTTAATTAGCAGTGAAATATGCAGCTTGACTTTGAAATAAATGTTTAGTACAAAAACAAAAATAAATCAGTAAAACATTTTTGACTACATTTATCGGAAAAGCAACCACACTCAAAGAAACAAGATGTTGAAATGACTTAACCATAATATGTCCTCTGGTTCCACTAAACCTAGTTACTTAAACGTAAAGAGGAATATACATTTACTTTTAACATCACAATGTATAATAATGTACGGTATATTTTTCTTTACATTTAAAGGGACTTTACGGAGTTTTGAATTTTTATGCTCGCGATTGCCCCCTCAGGCCAAAAGCGTAATGGCAACTTCAATAGTAGGCTCATGCACGAGACGCGCATGCTGTACGTGCACACTCCTTAACGAAAATAACAGCTGAGACAGTACCGTGTGTGTGTGTGGCCCAGAGGACAGGAGAACACGCAGCTAATTAATTAAATAATTTGGTTCTGTACCTTTCTATTCAGCACAGCCGACAAAGGTTTAAGATGGGTCGTCCTCCTGCATGCTCAGACCATTCCCTTCCCTTGCTTGAAAAATTGTTCCAAAATGAAAGTTGAACCCACATCTTTTTTAACTGTGAATTCAATGCCGTTCGGCGAGTCTCAAATAAAAAATTGGGCATCTTACTGTAAAGAATATACCATTAATGTAAAAAAGAAACTCTAATTAAACTATGGTAAAATCCAGAATCAAACTCAGGTCTGCTGCACGAGAGTCCGACGTCTTACTAGGTGAGCTAAAGCGCCAGTGACGTCTTTTGTATCTGTAACATTTATATCCTCGATGACAGCTGAACCAACGTTCTAAGAACGGTTCGAAGCGAAAATGGTTATTTTGTTGCTAATTTGCAGGAAATATCTAGAAGAAAGTTATACAGAAAGTAGCTAAGGGTCCTCAGAAATGTAGCTAGGTTTGTCACTAGGCGTTAGGAACAGCGACAAAGTGGCATTGCCTCACTCTCTGCTGCTAAAGCTACTGATAGCTATGCCTGAGCGTGAACGTGCATGAAGCAGCCTGCTCGACCCGAGCAACTCTCTTTTTCTGTGATTTTACAGAAAAACAGGCAATCACAGTAAAAATGCCAGGGCTCATTCTACAGGACCAGGGCATTGCAGGAGAATGTATGAAGAAGAAATTTATTATTTCTATACATGTTTTGGCTGTCAAACTTCCATAATACCCCTTTAAGTAACAACGTGTCCTTGAACCAGTTCACATAACTTGGTTAAGTGAATTCAACATTTCATTTCTTTTTCTTTTCATTTCATTTCTTACAGTGTATCGGTTAGCCAGTAATTTTTCTTGGGGGTAGTTTTTGTTTTAATAGCACAAAATGTGTTAAAGGTTTAGGATAATCACCCATTTTTACATAAAAAACAAAATATTTTAAAGCTCTCTCTGAGTCATGCTGGGCTCAGTCATTTTAAATGCTTCACATAAAGTCTGCACGTTTTGTTTTATGAGCCACTTGTGTTGTGAAATTTTAATCAGAGTCTAGTTTAATCACACCCAAAAGATTTATTGTGCTGTTACTGACCTATAATAATTATTTTCTCATATCTTGTAGCAAAATATTTATTGTGTAAATAAAAAGCCACTGCAACAAGTTTTACAGGTTCTACTTTAAGCAAGAAAATACTCTGCTGCTTATGCAGACTCCTGCAGCTTAATAGGAAAGTAGATGGTTTAAGAGTCCAAACAACTCTCGTGCATGTTTATTGTATTTTTATACAAGATTTGTACGTGTAACTGAATTTACTGTAGTACAGTTTCCAAAAGCACTCCAAAACCACAAATTGGAAGCCAAAAGTAATAAAAGTTTGGCAAAGATAAAAAAAAAATCATATTTGTATCACTCCTAAACCAAGTGCAATGCAAATTTCCTCATAAATTCTTGTGGCAGATGGCAGAGATTTGTTTTATGTTTCAAGATGATATTTTCAAGCTGTTGCAGCACTTGAGTTTGCAGAGAAATGGCATTTTTGAATTTTAGAGACGTAAATTTAATCACAATAAAATTGATAACTTGATGGGATGACAGACATGAATTGCAAGAAAAGTTACAAATGTATACATATTGCATCTCACACTTAAGTGCAAATGTTTTGATGTGATTTCCAATCAACCAAGATTTGAATCAAATACAGGACATCTGGCACCTGTAAATGTACCTAATGAAACCAGAAGCTTCAATTACCATTATGTATATGGTGAATAAAGTTGCTACATCAAACGTCATACTTTTTTAGAGCTACTTTCCCAAAATGGATCTTTTTTGTTATGTCAAGTTATAGAGGTGAGATGAGAAAAACAGTCTCCATCACAGATAGTGATCCTAATCTGGAATCTGATCAATGAACAAAGCACAGAGTGCAGCTGTGTCACATTCGGCATTGTTTGTGCATTAACTATTGTTTGGGAGCAATTTGTGTCATCAAACCTCACCTCATGGAAAGATTCTCCTTTTGTGAAGCACATGTTTAAAATGCAAAATCAGAGAAAATCCAAGCAATTCGACCTCCACATTTTGGACTTTTTGAGAATAGCTATACAAGAACATTACTGGTCTTTTGCAATTTGCCCAATAAAGCCAAGAGTTGAGGCTTACCATATCATATTAAAAGCCAGAGCTGTTAAGGGATGTTTTTAGAGTCAGTGGTCCATGAATATTTGAACTGAGAATTGGACCAGAAATTTCCAAGTCATTAGTAGTCGTATTGGGTTTGATTGTCTTTGCCTTCACTGTACGCTTTAAATAAATTCACGGTCGTCATTTGGGAGAAACTCAGGCAAAAATGTTTAAAAAGGACTTCAAGGGATATTGTGAGGTAATGTTGGAAGTGATAGGTTCCCCCCTGGGGTTGATTAGTCTCAACCTTGTAACTTTCACTTAATGGGATATGACCTCGTAGGGCCTCAAGTCTCTTACTGCACACACACACACACACACACACACACACACACACACACACACACACACACACACACACACACACACACACACACACACACACACACACACACACACACACACACACACACACACACACACACACACACACACACACACATGAACCGTTACTAACACAGACACACACATACATTCCACCTTAAATACACTCTTCCATGCACCAACTGCTGTTTAGTTTAAATTTTGACCGCAGGCAATTAACCGTGTTATGGCAAGCCTATTTTCTGGCTGTTGCTCCCAGAATAAACTGTTCTTATTGGTCTCCAGCAGCCTACTGGGCAGAACAGCGAGTATATGTCACTGTTATCCCAGCACACTGTTTAAAAACACATGGGGCACATGTGCAATTTTAGCATTTTGGCTTGGTTAGCTATTTTATGCCACTTATCTGTCTACAAGGTTTGGCACAGAGTGGAGCAAGTTATTGTGGACTGTCGTGTATTGGTAAGGGTCTGCATTTTCAGGAGAGCGTTTCTATCGCAGCTTTGGCTCTCAGGTTGGCATGGCAGGGTTAAATCAAATTCAATTCAAAGATATTTTATTAATCCCAGAGGGAAATTAAGAGTTTCAGTACACACAATTCTGAGATCAGACATACATAGGCAAAGACACATGACAAGAATTGGTGACTGTTCACAACCCGAGTCGCACTACCTTATTAGAGAACAGAGGGGTTACATGAGGATTGGATCAGGTGGAGAAAAAAAGGCACTACAGAGTTACCTTCCACAGGGAGGGCAGCTTTCCTATGCAAAAAAACACCTCAGGCAGAAATGCAACAGACTTCAGACATTACACAACATAAGTGTCCACTAGGTGGGTGGTAGGGTTTTGGGACTCTCCACATGTCAGTAGCAGCAGCCGCGATAGGCAGCGCTCTTCACCTCTGGAAAGGGGTGGGAGGTCGTTGGATTTACAGAGCACAGTGACTCCTGGACCGATTCAGCGGCCTTCACAGCTCGTAGTCCCGCCCAGGCTGGGATAGGGAGACAGAGTTGCCATGACAACGGCAGCATCCCACATCTGAGCTCCGGGAGTGAGCCAATATTCTTCGACAGCTCGTTAATTTTTTGGTAAGTCAGGTAACCTCCAAGGCCAAAGAGCAGGAAACCTGACACCAACACCACCAAGGGCGTCAGTTTGTTTTCAAAATTGCTGGGGACAATAACCATACACTTGAATGGGGTTTAAAAATTGCTGGGGACAATATAGGCTAGCACAGGGGTCGGCACCCCGCGGCTCTGGAGCTGCATGCGGCTCCTCCATCCATCATGCGGCTCTCTGTGCTTGTAAAATAATGAATGGATATTTAAATAAAATGCTTTATATTTTACTGCATTAATTTTACATCTGTATGCCAATTCTAAATGTAAAGATTGTCTGCGTAAACCTGAACAGTTCCAACCCGGTCTTACTGTGAGACCGGGTTGACGCGTCACGCTTGTGCGTAATCATATCGGCGCTTCTGAGCTGCTTTCTGACCTTCCCCACCTACAAAGTTTAATTACAACAATCAAACGTGTCAGAGCCCGGATTTGTATTCTGAACAGTCTAAACATGTTTTAAAAAGAATCGCGTGACAAAAGTGGCACCTGCTCAGTAAAACCACCAACAGGGTGAAAAATATCAAAATATTGTAGGCAGAGAGGGGCTACAACTTCTGGATCATCTTTATATAAATCGTTTTATTGATTATCTTTTTATGAAAGATAACTTTGACATACACGAGCGACCAGGCGTGTTGCAAGATTTTCAAAAGTGTTGGGGATGTTGTCTGTGCCTAAAATAAGTTCATATTATTCATCTTGTTAGTTTAATTTCCATAATAGCGGAGCAGGTGCGAATTTTAGGCGCGTCACGCATGTCTCCGTTTTAAACATGTTTAAACTGTTCAGAATACAAATCCAGGCTCTGTCTCGTTAGATTGGTGTAACTAAAGTTTGTACTGAATGAAACTTTACATTAAACCATGTTGAAAAGAAAAGGATCCGATTAAATCGTTTCCCCTTACAGTCAGGAGTACAGTGCAGTGCGCGTGGCTCTGGGGTTAATCAAGTTTAATTGTTTCTCTTTGCAACAATCTTCACAGGAAGGCAAAACAGTTAAATGGCAGGTTACAGATATTTCCATTTGACTGTTTATTTTGACGGATAAACTCAAGGATGTTCGTTGATTTCCTCCCACTGAAGCGGTCTGGAAACCCGGTCTCTCTGAGGAATGTGTCACTTGGAAAAATTTTATTTTTATGAAATTATGAAAGTTTGGCTGAACAGCGCTTGTTCCCGTCTCCAATATGGAGATGCATGACGCATCCAGTCTGAGGCAGAATAGCAGCGCAGAAAGCACCTGTAGAGACATTTGATCACGCACCAAGTTTATGTGGAGCAGAAGCGGTCGGGCCACGGCAGGTGAAATGTTCCTAGCCTACATGAAGTGAAACTGTTTAATTGTAACATTAATATGTTACTGGACACGCTGGTCTGGTTGGTTAGACCAGTGTTTGAAGTGGAACACACACACACACACACACACACACACACACACACACACACACACACACACACACACACACACACACACACACACACACACACACACACACACACACACACCAGATAAAATAATGCTGATAGCATGGACTAGAAGACAGGTGATGGTTTATGTATTTAAATGATGATCAGGCTGCTGTAAAATGTAATCTCCATCCACATCCAGACACAATTATCCTCTATTCTTTCTCTATTTGCTCTGCTCTTGTCTGGGCTGACGTAGCTGACGGTGCGCGCGGCACGCCTAACTAGCGGCTGATGCACATTTTACGCATTTGGAGAGATGGGCTGGATGCTTGGCTTTTACTGGAAGATGGTCCACTTAACGCACAGGTGTAGACTACATATTAATGACAAATGAATGAAAATTAAACTGGGAGTTTTATAAATAAAAATTATGGGGGAAAACATTTATGAGGTCTTTTTAAACAAAATTTTCTAGCGCGACCTGCCTGCTTCACTAAGTCACTGCTTATTAAGGTTCGTCCAGAATTACCGTGGCCCACCCAAAAATGAAAACCTGACGCCGCGCCTGTTATGAACCTCTGCAAATTGTTCTTCACGTTATCAAACTCAGACTTTGTACAGCTAATGTCAAGATGTAAAATTATGAATTCAGTCGAGCTCTTCCGTCCCTCCCTCTCCTGCTCTCCTGGAAACCCGACATCGGCTGTCAGAAGCGGAGGTGAAGATGGAGATGAGGCAAACAGAGTGAGTGCGACATAAAGAAACTAGACTGGTGTGGAGGTGAGCAAAACAGCTGGAAAAGTGTGGGTGTTGAATCCCCCACGGGTGCGACGCCCATGGTACCGGCTGCTGTCACCTGATGTGAGCAGCTCTCTGCTGTCTGAGACTAGGCCCCGCCCACAACGCCGCGGCTGCTGCGGTGTTTTCTTTACTGCGGGAAACAGGTAATAATGGCTCTTTGATGGGAACAGGTTGCCGACCCCTGGTATAAGATCTGAGCTGGTAAAACAAAAATCCTCATCAGCAGGCTTTTTTGAAAGTGGGGGGGACATAGCTGCTAATCACAAATTTTGCCGGGGACATGTCCCCGGTGTCCTCGGTTAAAATGACGCCTATGAACACCGCGAATATCCAGACATCTTCAGAATTTTCTATAGACAGCTGAGATAGGCAAATCGGGTTCAACTGTTTCCAGGAGTCCATGATGTGCCCAACTGGATCTGTCCCAGAGGGGCACCCGGGAGCCCCTTCTCCTGTTCTCATTGTTGAGAAAATTTTGTCAATCGCGTTGAGTGACCAGGTCCATTTTTAATAATTTCCAGTTTCCAGAAAAAATGTAGAAGCTCCGTACACGCAAAGACAGACAAAGAACCTTGGGGATAAGATAGGGACGAGAGGAGGAAAAAAATGTCTGTACTGCCCAAGAGCCAGTGTCGGTACAGGATCTGCTCGGGGTGCAGGATCGGCTTGGGGTCCTTCGACTGCCGATGACGTCAAAGTAGTTGATTGGCTGAACATGAAGCTTACGGAAGTGACGTTATCATGTTATGATTTTGATTGGTCAAAACAAATTTGCGGTCGTAGTCTTAGCGGTTGTAGTCCTGTAGTCCAAATATCAACAGTTTTTGGAGAAAATATGTTTGAATTTCTAAATGAAATGTAAAATATAAGCAAATGATAAATAAAATAAAATATAAGAACTTTATTGAAAGACACCAAGCAATATTTTGAGTCAAAGAATGTATTTAGATAACAACTAAGTAAATATGCAGACGAACTCCACATTAATACAAACAGATATGGCTTCACATATAAGAACTGTTCTATTTTTTTGTCAATCCGAGGTTGGTTTTATGCAGTTTTACATTCGTTACAAAACAAAGATAATACGGTATTAACAAATTACAACTATGAAGAAAACATTTAGGTGTTAAATAAGAATTTATTAACAAAACTGCTGATGTCTTTCCAAAACGTATGTGTGAAAGCCGAGTAGATTTGCAGTAATGTGACGTCATCGGCAGTCAAAGGACCTCAAGCCGATCCTGTACCGACACCAGAAGAATGACACGTCACACGCAATTTTAAAAATAAGTTGTGCAACTATTCATTATTTTTGTGCTGCAATAAATGGTCTACAGAGAGACAAAAACGAAATGCTTACCACAGGCTGCACGTGTGACTCCAGAGTGTGGTTGCTGAGTCTAGGCCTGCCTCGGTTTGCCGGTCTGTGACTATAAATAGCATCCAGTGCGTCGTAGCATCTCCATGTATTTCTCCCAATCCGGAAAATAAAATCCTCTCTGGCCGTTTCAGTCCTTAACTTTTCTATATTGAGCTTTAATTTCTTCAGCTTGGCCCGACACCGTTTCAACGTACGCTCGAATCCTTCGGCTTCCATCCGCCGAGAAAACAAACTTCCTTACCAATTCATCTAGCACCTCCTGAGTGTGGGCTCTCATGATGACGGTGAGTGATGTATGGAGCTCTGCAGGTGACCAAAACTTGCTGCTACTTTTTGGCATTTTTTCACATTCATGTACAACGATTAACCATACCACTCCAGAAATTTCTGGGCCTACAACAGAAGGGGGCCAAAAAAATTCCCCGTGACTGGCTCGGTTCGGGTAGGTTGTCTGGACAGGTATTACAATCAGAACAGGAAAAGTAGCGATCCGGTCCTTCCCATTCCATGCCAAAACAGTAGATGGAAATGAGCTATTGGACCTGTTAGCTCAGTGTTTTGTCATAAAAACATCTGTCAGCCAACTGTGACAATACAAGAGTCCAATATGACGTATTACAGTGTCAGTTTTTGACTAAAATCTCCTTTCATATTTTATAGTTTCAGAATAATTAGATCTGCCAGTGAGAAGATATTTTCCATGAAATAATTGGACTCAGATCAACATAAAATGTGAAGATCTACATTTATATTTTTGTCTCATTTGGTGTTTCCCATCACAAAAACATATCAATTATTTACGGTAAAAGCCCAATTCATCCGCCTGATATCAATCTCTGTTGTCCAGTAATTCAACACAATGACAGGCAGACCTTTTAAATAAACACTGATGGTGACCAGAGAGAGGGAGGGTAATTACTCATGACGAGTGATGACCCTCTCTACTATCTCTATGTGCTCAGAGGCCTAAACAGTTTATTTCGTGTTTGCAGTCACTTCCTAGGGGTTGTTAAGCTTATGTACATTTTGACAGAAATGGAGGGAAACCAGATCATTGGATGAAGATTGTTTTGACCTGATAAGTAGAAATGGGTACATTAGTGAGAAAAATGGAGCAAAACACTAAAACTTTGGGATTAGCCTTGTATTCAGTTTACACAGACTGATGCCACAGGCTGAAAATTCTTTCAGTGAAAAAGTAGACCCACCTACATTAATTTTCTGTGACTAAATGGAGTTGCACAGTTTATAAATTGCGAACCTTGCCAATTACAAAACCGGGCATACTCATGTTTGTTTAGCCATTAGAGTAAATTATATATTGACAAAGTAATTTCGTTTTAAGAACTTTGTCCTGAGACTTTAAATTACATCTGACTCTAGGTTGAAAATTAAGGAGCAATATTAATTTTCTTTAACTAGACGCAGGCAAATAACCAAACCTTTAGCTCCTGTACGTCACCAAAAAAAACAAAAACAAAAAAAAAAACAACAACAAACTCATTTGCAGTGTTGCCACAGTTACCTTGAAATAAACGCCAAAGTTGCAATATTGCATTTAATGAACCACAGCTGCTAAAATAATCCCTCATGAAGTTATTACTTTACACCAGAAGATAGTGGAGATGTGTAACTTCAATCTGAGAAACACTTTGCATGTTTCTATTCACATAATTGATATGAATATTGCAGAGATTGCAATAAAACAGCATTACTAAAAGGGGAAAAACTCTGCTTTAGAAATCAGTACAAATGTATGATTTTTATGAAGCAAAGAGCAAGTTTCCATATGAGAGCAGAGTGAGATGAAACGAAAATGGGGTTCACCTGACGGCCTGTTACGGCTGTGTTGTTTCGGTGCTTTAGGTGTTTCGACTGAAAACCGAAAATGCGCTTTTTTGGTCACTTTCCTTAGCTTTTGAGCTCTAGCTATAATGTTTGTTTATCTTTTGTGACATATGATTGATAACTTTCCCCAAGTGTACAGGATCAAACGGATTAGCTGTGTTTACTTCGAGCAGCATGCTGGGTAACTCCGTTGTTAATGAATGGAATAAATAACTTACTGACGCCTTTGAGACACTTGTGTTTATGTGCAGTGACATTCACGAGAGTCTAACCGGGACTTTGAAAAACTTCAAAAGTGTCTATTGTAATCCAGAAATGTTGTATATATAAACATGTTTCTTTCTCTTGCTCTCTTTATGTACCTATATACGTACGTAGGTATGTACGTATGTATGTATGTATGTACATACGTATGCACGCCCGTCCGTCCGGACAGACATACTTGTCTTTCTGTTGTCTCCCATCTCCACACGCACGCACGCGCGCACACACACACACACACACACACACACACACACACACACACACACACACACACACACACACACACACACACACACACACACACACACACACACACACACACACACACACACACACACACACACACACACACACACACACACACACACACACACACACACACACACACACACACACACACACACACACACACACTTAGGGGCATGAGAACAGGGTAAATCCTTCACAACTTCAATGAAACCTTACACAAAGACAAAAACTCAGGAAGGGGATGAGAGAAATGCAACACCTTACAGTAGTCTGACCTCCTCTAGCTAACACAGACATGTATGCACCAGATACCGGGCGTGCCCACCTTCCTGGACAAAGCCAGAAATAAAGAACGAAGCTATTGCTTTCAGCTTCAAGACCCCCAGGTGACCCTTTTTGGTTGACCCCAGTGTGACCCCATAGTAAGGAAGGAGAGAAGCTGAGCTCCCAGTATCATTGCACAGGAGTCAAATGCACAGCGACATCTTCACAAAAGCTAAAAAAAAAAAAGAAGGATGCTGTCATTGTGTCATCTCACTAAATCAGTATGTAGGTAATGGCCCCAGATCTGGGATCCCTGCAGCCGCCTAAAAGGCCCAGAACGCTCATAAGTCAAGCTGTTTTCGCCATCTACACTCACACTGCCAGTGTAGCCTCAAGTCTTTGGTCATTCATGCATTGTTTCTGAAGCTTTTCTCCTCAGCTGGGCTAGTTTTTCTGTTTCAGGTCAAACAGGGGTTCATGGCTTCAGGGTGGAACAGTACTAAACTTACACCGAGGAATGTGTCACATCCAGCTTTAAACCAGCTGGGAATGGAAGCTACTTGGATCATTCCTGCTCATAAAATGATTCCACAAATGAAAAAGTGCAATTAGTGAATCTTCAGTGAATGGCTTTAAAAGCAACATAATTAAAAAATGCTTTGTTATCTCAAGTCTTTATGTGCACCATCCCTGCACTCTAGACAGACCCCCTCCATCTTAACTCAAGTGTAAACAGTTATCTTCTCTGTTTATGTTCTGATTTGTAACAGTTAGCTTTGTGAGAGTGCTGTTTAACCACCACATAAATCTATCTATCCATCTTGTGTAAGTTTCCTCACATGTTCTGTCTACAGTCGACCTGGAGCACATGAGGACCGTAAAGGCAGACAAACACCAGCGCTTCTGCCAGGAGAATGGCCTCATCAGTCAGTTTGTGTCAGCCAAGACAGGAGATTCGGTTAGTGTTAGCTACTTTTACAAGTCATCAGTAGTTTTATTTTTTTTTATATTTTGTTTGTTTTATTATTATCTTTTATCCTTCTTTAGGTGTATCTTGGTTTCCAGAGAGTGGCTGCTGAAATTCTTGGTATAAAGCTAAATAAAGCAGAAATAGAACAGTCCCAGGTGAGTGAGTCATAGGCATGTTTTTTTTGTCTCTAGTCAACTTATTTGGTCCTAATCAGGATACAAATTTTCCCCCTTCATTCTTAAGGAAAGTTTTTTTTTTTTGGTTCATTCTCCCCATGGAATATATGCAGTGTTATGCATGAACTTAAGCCAGGTCACAGGGAGTGTGTTAGGTCACCAAAGGTTACCACACAATGTAAGAGACTTGTTGTGTAAACATGAGTTTGTTACGTCTGCCTCCAGTGATGCTCAACCTACCACTGATGCTGTCCATCTGTAAATAGAACCACACTGACCACATTAATGTATGAAGTCTGGGGTCAGAGGAAGGCAGTCGTAGGGGTGAGGAGGTTAGGGGTAGCTGTCTGATTTATTAAGTTTATCTCCCACCGTTTCTGGATGAGGCAGCCTCAGCTTGCCAGTCAGAGCAAGATGCCCAGTGGTGGCAGTTGTAGGATTTACAAGGTTACCTCCCACACAAGCATTAATCCTGGGTCTGATATGAGCGGCTGGAGCCACACTGGCTGGGTAATGGTTGATGAGCCTGAGGGCTACAGAGGGGTCAGGACCCCCTGAGAAGAGAGAGCATATAGGGGAAGAACAGGCCAAATTCTCAAACTCCACTCCCATCACCAACGGGGCTGCTCACTAACTGAAAATGGCTTCACACTAATGGAACTGTCCATCTATTTTATTCACCCAGCCCTCCCTTCGATAGTCCTGTCAGTTAAGTAAAGTGCTTTAATCCAGTCAAATCAGACTGGGTGATAGGCTAGGCCCAGTTTATGCCTCAACAAAAAGACTATTTATATAATCACCTAAAAATGGTTGGGAGAGTTATATGTTTTAATGTTTAGTATAAAAACAATATACATGAGGAAAGTATGAATGTGAATGAAGGTTGATACCTGTGTTAAATTATCTTGTTGCCTGATTTAGTATTTTATGATATTTTTAGTGATGTTGATGTTTAGCAAAAATTTTACAGCAAAAATTTCCTTTTCCAAAAACTTATATATAAATATCTATATTAAATATCAGGGATTCAAGTTGGTAAAGTCTTGTTTTCGTATCAATTGTGATTGCTTTCCTATTTTTTTTTAAACTTCATTTTTAAAGCCTGGATGAACCAGAATAACTAATGCTCAAAACCAAAAATATATAACATTTTTGTTTATTATCCACAAGTGGATTCAGCCAGTCAGTTAACACCTTATAAAAAAGACAGCAGTCAGAATAAAACCATTTCCCCCCACATGGGATTTAAATACAGGATGGTTTGCCATTTTTCATCAGAGAACACAAATTCTCAGAAAGACATAGTTTAAAGTTTGAGTCATGGTTACAGAGCTGAGGCTTGGAGCGGGTCACGGCTCTGGGTGTAGCTGCAGGCCGAGCTAAGTCTCATTATCAGCTGTCATGTTTAGAGAGCCGAACATGAGGGTCACAACCTCCGACAGCATTATATTTGCCTGGCAGTCCCCTCCATCATGGTCTTCTGTCTGCTCGATCAGATAGTGAGAGCACGTATCACTCAGTAACCCCGACACCAGGCTTCGACAGCTCGTTCATCAGGCAGCCAGCCCGCTGCCTCCGCTTCACACCGTGCAAAATTAGGCCCATTTAGTGGTGTGGGATTTGCATCAAATAAATGCTAATGTGAGATTATTAGTAAGAATAAGCCATTCTAAATAAGACGATCAACTAAAAGTCTAAATGAGTTCATTAAGCTTTAGAGTTTCGGTGAAAATTCTAAATCAAACAGATAAATTAGTAAAAATCAGTGGTTTTGGGATCAAACTGAGCTCTAGTTTGAATTTATTCTGTTTGTAGTTTTTCTTACAAGTTCTAACATATTTTAAAACTAGTTTCAGATTAGTAAATAGCTTAGCTGTGTTCATTAAATATACACTACCCTATATTTGACTTGGTTTGTTTAAATTTATATTTTAGTTTAGATGTATTTTAAATGTCCTTATTCGTCCACTGCTTCATTATTTATAATAATTTTCCCCCCTTCTGTTAATTTTTGCTTCTGTCATTGTTCTGTATTTTCTTTTTCTGCTTTATTTGTTTGCTGCTCAGAGGATTGTGAAAGCTGAGCTGGTGGACTACCCGCAGGATGGAGGGCCAATTACACAAGAAAACACTCAGCAAAGCAAAATATGTTCAGTTCAATAGCTGGAAGTAGGTCCTGACTGTTACTCGGTAGATCTGCTGTAAAGCTGCTAGAAAACACAAACTGTAGCTGTAGGAAACAGTAGATTAGTTTTTAGATCCCATTAGTTCAGATAAAGTTTAAAAAATTTTTTTATAATCCCAATCCCAATGTTGTGTTAATAAAGATTTGAGTTTTTTCTCTCTGCTCAACTGTCATGATGAAATGAACACGACTCCTGCTGCTCTTCAAACATTCATTTAGACCATGGTTTCAAACGCTGGCATGGATTATGAGCTGTGCTCCAAGAAATATTAAAGAAACAACTCAGCAGTTTGAGTTAAATGCTTACTCAGACTCAGACCAACAGCACACTCCAGGCTGAGCACGACCAATAATCCAACAGTCAGCAACTAAACTGCTGCTCCGTCATGAAAAGCAGTTCAGTTTCTGCACATATTTAACAAACAGAATTAACCATGTAAATGAAGGAGTGTTTTTGGGTTGTGTTACTCCAGGAGAGAGACGTGTTTACCCTCCTTTTAGCTTCGTGTTTACAGAACAGACACGGAGTAAGTCGGACGTTATTTAGGTGAAGGGATTAGCTCATTTATAAACATTATGTCAGTTTTTGTATCTCTTCAGCAGTAGACACCAAAGTGATGCAATAATCGTCGCAGCTTTTTCAAATCTGTGTGTGTGTTTTTGTCTTGACAGCGTGTCGTGAAGGCGGACATTGTCAACTACAGTCAGGACACCGTGGCCAGGACAGTCAACCACCCTCGCAGCTCCATGTGTGTGGTGCAGTGATCTCCTCCAACACAAACACACACACACACACACACACACACACACACACACACACACACACACACACACACACACACACACACACACACACACACACACACACACACACACACACACACACACACACACACACAGACGTTAAGTTGTCTTCAGTCAGTATTAGTCTGTTTGGAGTTTCTGGTCGATGGATGAAAGGTGTTGGGAGCGTGGTCTCTGTGTTCCTGCGTGCCGGTTGTAAGGGAGGATGGAAAACAGACTGCGTGGCTCCGAGGCCTTGGCGTGTAGTTCGGATATTCAGCAGGAGCAAGTTCTTGGGTGGTTCACTAAGAAGGAAAATGGGTCCTAAGCTTTTTTCAAGTTTACATGCAGCTATCGTTTTATTTCTTTGACACTCTCAAAGCTTCTACCGGGTTTCTACTTTACTGTGAGACCGGTCCTTTTAAGGAGGAGCATAGCCCCTGAAATTAGTCACTGGTGCTGTAAAACATTAGATTTTCTTCTGCCATCACTGTTAGTTTCAGTGAATTTTTTCAAGACAGCATTAATGCCTCTAATGAATGTTTTTAAATAAAAAAAATATGCTACATCTTTGGGTAAAAATGTGAAGCTGAAACCAAATGTTCGTTCTGTTCTTCTGTAATTCTCTCATATCTTTTACTCATTAGCTAGACCAAAAGAAGTTACTAACTGAAATTGAATCTCATCTTCCTATTTCCCAATTAACGTGTTAACAATGATATACAAATGAATATTTCCTGTTTAGTTCTTCAAAATACATACAGACATAGTCTATGCTGTTCAGGTGGTAGATCTGCGAATGAGGTGTTTCTCTTAGAAATGAAAATGTATTTTAGTGATTCAACTTTCACATTCCCAAGGAAAAGTCTGATGCTTTTAGGATAAAGCTAAAGGAATTAGCATTCAAGTCAGTGGATGTAAATGTTTTATTGGCTTACTCTCCATAGCCTTATGTAACTGTCCGTTGTAGAACAGAGGTTGGTAACAGAGTGGCTATGATGCGCTAAAGCTAATGTGTCGTTTACTTCCAACATAGGGTGTTTCTCAATGTCAAGGAACCGTGCCTTGGTGTCTTGGCCCCGCCCCAGTTGCCTAGGAGATACGTCACCAGGACCCGCCAAGACGTGTTCCAATCGGTTCCAGTGTTCATGTTCTACCAAGGCGTGTGTTCTCCGTTTGTTAGCCGTTTAGCTAGCTGAGCAAGGACACACGGGAGGTGTCTTGTAGCCTAGCCTTGGTCAAAAATTACCCACAATACACAGCGGTATTTTCAAAAAGACAGAGGATCAGGAGCCGGCAGCTACTTCGGGGACAATTTTCAAGTTTAAAAGTAAGTCAGCTAATTTAAAATGTTTTTTTTTAGATCCAAAGAAGTTATCTATTATTGGTTAGTTGCTAATTAGTTGCAGCTTTGGTGGCTAGCGGTTAGTAACTCGTTTATATTTTTAATTTAATAAACAAATACACAATTTTAAAAGTAAAAGGCTCGTTATATATTTATATTGAAACTAATACATACAAAATGTAACATTATCTCCCATGTCACGACGTTGCGTGACCGCCGTGGTCACGTGATGCAAGTCTGTTCCATTTAACCGTTTTCTTTGACCAAGGAAGGCCAGTGTCCTCGTAAGCAAGGCGCCTGGCCTCACAAGACATCGCCTCGCAAGGCCAGGTGACTTGGCATTGAGAAACACCCATAGTATCAGTTTCATCTGTACGGCTTTAACGTGGTTAAACATGTTGTCATGATTTACTGTGTCCATCAATCAAATATGCTTTTTGTGTAAATTATATATTGGTACAGTAAAAGCAACTATGCTCAAGTTTAAACCCTCTGCCACTGGTTAAAAATTTCTGAAAATATTTTGTAAATTATGATTGTGTAAATGTTGTTTAAACTCTGAGTATATATATACATGGTATGGCAAAGCGACAATGATTTGTCTGTAAATAAAAAAAATGCAACATGGAAGCCAAAAAGTGTATTCTTGTGTGAACGCATGATGTGGTTGTTATTTTATATGAATCTTCAAAACTTGTGTGGTAGAGTGCTGAATGCAATGTTCCCAATGATATAGTATCAGAAAATAAAAGAAGGTTTTAGATGGGAATTTTTTTTTCTAAAAACAATCATGTCTTCATTTGAAAGCTCATGGGTCAGAAAACAATAACAAAATTTTCACTGTCTGCTGACAGTCATACTTGATAGCTGACCACATTTATCTCCACTCTGAATCAGAGGTGACTTAATGACCTCAACAGCAGGCCACAGGTGTCCTGTTTTAACTGGGCTGAAAACAACAGGTAAGAACTTTCATGAAGATGTTAAAAGTATCCCAATATATCCTCCATGGTTCCATGAAGAATACATACATTTAGACTTAATAAATTTATAATAATAAATTACATTAAATGCAGAAAAATAACAGTTTGTTAGAATAGAATATCATCATCATCATCGTCATCATCATCACCTTTATAAAAGCACCTTACAGACATATATCATGTCACCAAGGTGCTGCACAAGACTAAACTAAAAAGATAAAAACAAAGAATATATAGGAACCCAATAAAAAAAAATTAAAAACAGCAAAATACAAAACATCAGTTAACACACAGATTTAAAAGCCAAATTATAATAATGGGTCTTCAGCGCCTTCTTAAAAACCTCTATTGACATGGAGAGTCGCACAGATAATGGAAGATCATTCCATAATTTTTGGCCTGCTACCGAAAAAGCCCTGTCTCCTCTTGTTTTGAGCCTAGTTGCGGGGACTAGAAGCATATGGCGACTGAGCGGAGCGAACGACTAGGTATATATGGCTGTAGCAAGTCAGATAAATATTCTGGTGCCATCCCATTCAATGCCTTAAAAACCAATAAAAGAATTTTAAAACACACTCTAAAAACGACCGGTAACCAGTGCAGATCTGCCAGGATGGGTGTCATATGATCATATTTCCTTTTCCCTTCTAGGAATCTTGCCGCAGCATTTCGCACAAGCTGCAGACGAGCAACTGTACTCTGTCTCACCCAATTAAGACAGAGTTACAGTAGTCTAAACGAGAGGTGATGAATGCATGCACAACAGTCTCGAGGTCCTTTCTAGTTAAAAATGACTTCACTTTGGCCAGACGTCGCAAGTGGTAAAAAGAGGACGATACAACCGCACCCACATGTGCATCAAAGGTGAAAGCGTTATCTAATGTCACTGCTAAGTTGACTGCCGAAGAACGTAGGTAGGCATTCATATCCCTACAATCTAGTTTTGATCGCTCTAAATCATGATGTAACCCAAACAGCACTGCCTCAGTTTTGCTTTCATTCAGACATAAAAAATTGCCCGTCAACCATGACTTAACTTCAGTTAGACAGTGCATTAAGGTAATAATGGGACAGTCGCTTCTATAATCCAAGGGTAAGTAAAGTTGGCAATTGTCAGCATACATATGAAATCGAATTCCATACTTCCTCATGATGTCCCCCAGTGGCAATATGTAAATCAAAAACAATAGTGGTCCTAATATTGAACCCTGTGGGACTCCCCACTGCAGGTGTGTGAATCCAGAACTAAACCCACCCATCCTTACACTTACAGTCCTATCCTTCAAATAAGATCTGAACCAGTCTTAAGGCCAGACCAGAGATTCCGACATTATACTCCAACCAATGGAGCAACACTTTGTGGTCCACAGTGTCGAACGCAGCTGTAAGGTCCAACAAAACAAGTAGCACAGGATTTCCCCTATCGGTTTCCAACATAATGTCATTTAATACCTTTATCAGTGCCGATTCCGTACTATGAAAAGCTTTAAAGCCAGACTGAAAAGTTTCCTTAATGTTAGACTCTTCTATGAACTCCATTAACTGAGTATAGACACATTTTTCCAGAATTTTATTCAGAAAAGGGAGCTTTGCAATCGGCCAGTAGTTGCAAGGCTGCATACCATCTAACCCCGATTCCTTTAACAGTGGGTTAATAACCGTCTTTTTAAAACCAATTGGGACATAGCCAGAGACCAAACTGCTATTAATAACTTTCAATATTAATGGTGCAATTCCATGAAAGACTTCCTTAAGCAGCAGTGGTGGTATGATGTCTTCAGGAAATCCACTCGGTTTTTATTACGTCCACCAACTTAACTAAGTCATCAAGGGATACTGGCTGAAAAGACTAAATGTCTATCCAAAGGAAATGAGGGAGTTCGCATATTTGCTCTTGACAGTGCAGAACGCAACAATGCTACCTTTTCAATAAAAAAATCCAAGAAAACTAGTACACATCTCGTCTGATAGCTGTGCAGGGAAACCATTATCCACATTTATCACAGCATTAATTGAGGCATAAAGCATTCTAGAGTTGTTACAATTAGAAGCGACTAGGTTTGAATAATAGTCAGTCTTTGCCTTTTTAACAAACTCCTGATAATTTTTCCAGCTTTCCCTTAGGGCAATCAGGGAGCCATGCAGTTTGTCCTTTTTCCATTTTCTCTCACATCTCCTGCAGAATAGACTATTAATCCCACAGTGAGCAAATTCACTCGTTAAAGCACCAGAAAAGGAGAAAGGAAAACAAAGAAAAATAAAGTACAAGTAAATACACAAAGGCAGTAAGCTAACGAATAAAAAAATAGAAATCGTATTTCTAAAACTATTGTTCAGGAATTTAGCAGAAAATGGTCAGTGATTTTTACATTTCTGGGATTTGTCACTTTTATTATATTTTTACATAAAGGAATGTGCACAAGCACATTTTTTATAACAAAACATGTCAATTTCTTCATCTAAGAACATAAAGTACAGTTTTTATTTTTGAATGTAATTAACATTTAATTATGAGGCTATGGAATACAGGGGAGGTCTATTTATACATTTGTTCCATCATGAACATGCCAACTATGGCTTTACCTGATCCTTGTGTAGGAGTATTGTTGGTTAACGATGAGTTATTTCTCCTTCTGTCTTTTTGATGGCAGTATTTAAATTCACGTTGTGATTGTAATATTTAGATGTTAGTATTCAGCTGCATGCATGTGGATTCCAACAATGTGCTGATTCAGTAAACTCAAGGAAATATCAGATTAGATGTTTATTTTTTCTTCTAAAAGAAATTAATGTCAGTACACACATAGCTTAAAAACGAAGCAGTTAAAATCATTTATATTTTTTCTGTCAATGTAAACATTATGAAAATCAGATTGTATGTTTTTTCAGCTATTGTATGCCTCATTATTAAATTGCTGTTATTTAAATTATTGTGATCGGCAACTGATGTGAGTTTGAGACATATACACTTACTACTCTCAAAGTGAGCTCTGCACAATGTGTGCAGACTTTCTTGTTACTCAACCTTTGAAAGTTTGTGCCACATTCGAGGCTCGGTGTCACTGCAATTTTTCTCTTGATGCTGACAACAATTTCCGAAAGCAAGAGGCCCTGGAGGAGGTGATGCGAGCGGCAGAGGATAAGATCTAGACCAACAGCGATAAGGATGTTGCACATTAACGATCCATGCAATGAAATTTAAGCGTAAGGGGCAGAAACTTGACCGCCCTGGTGATCCTTCCCTATACAGATCAAACTAATCCCTGGTAGCTAATGAGCCTCCTGGTCTTTGTTCAGTAAATCTTCACTGTAAAAGCTCCTAAGTCCACTCAGGACAGACGATCCAGACTGCTGTATAAATGGTTGTAAGCTGTATTAATGAGTCACCTACATTGTTCAGGCTTTAGTTGCTGTCACACAGCTGTGAAAGGGTTTGAGCTGAGTCAGTGTCACCAAATATGCCGACATATTTGGAGGGATTAAGCGCATCTGAAGCCCTTTTGAAACAAACAAGACAAACACCACCTTTTTGTGGATATTTTCCATTTTACATCCTCTCAGGTGTTGGTAAATGCAACTTTCGGTTGTGGAGCCAAGACAAACAAGCATGGGTCCTAATGGCGAGTGAGGCTGCCCAGGTGAGGTCATTCCAGCACATGTGCATTGTTTCGCATGAGTGGATGTCTTAGGATATGTCTCTGCTGAATTTTAGTCAAGCGCTGTCACCAGTTCTGACAGGCGAGACTCGCCCTTGGCTTTGCTGCTGTTTAGACAGGTGTTTTTGCAAAGGAAACAACGGCAGCCCGTTTCCAGCTTACACCCTTCACAACACTCTAAAGATGGAAGGAGAGAATATCGGTACGAGGATAATGCCTGATTGGTGAGGTTTTGACAGATCGTCAAAGTCAAGGGGGACTAGCGTCAAAATGAATTTGTCTACCCGTTTCTTCAGCAGTTCCATGTGAATTATTGGGCGAGCTGCTTTGATGTTTGCTCGCTCTCCATTTAGGTACACATGGCAGCAAAGATGCAGACAAAATGCAAAGGTTAGTATTCACTCTGACACTTTAAATTTGTTCCGCACTTTACAATCTCAGACTGAGTTATGGTCTTCCACAAAACCCAAACACTTCTTCACTCTGGAGGTCTGTGTGTTTAAAATCTGTACAAGTTCTGTTTTTTCTGATTTCTCTTCCCTCTTTCCCATCTGTGTTTCTCATTGCTGAAACTCTGTGATGACAATCTTAAAAAAAACACATGACAAGCTGGTAAGAGGTCCATAGTTGTGGGCTGTGCTCTTTTTTTGTGTGTGTGTGTGGGCAGAACGGGGCCAACACCCTCATGATTACCCACTCACCCTTTTCCGTTTTCCACCTGTGCAGTGTGCCAGACCCACAGTACTTCGGGAACAGGCAGGACTGAGTCAGTTCCTCTGATGAGCTCCAGTCCCCCTGGTCCCCACGCTGGCTCCGATCTGCTGTTACAATGGGCCAACTAGCAGAAAACTGAGTGACAGGAGCGTCAGATTTAGAGCCTCCTTTGGGCCGCAACTGGCATCGGTTTGTTCAGAACTATGAGGTGAGCCGGCATCAGTCAGTTCCCACGGTACTTTGGAAGACTGTTCCGCTTTCTGTGAGTATCTCTAGAAGTGTGTGTGTGTTTGTGAACTGAGAATTTTGTCAGTGTAGACAGACGGCGCTGTCCTGGTAGGTAGCATGTGTCTGGTCCAGCCGAGAGGCACACACTTTATTTTAGGGGTAAGGATGTGGGCATTCAGAGGGGACATATTTATAGCCTGCCGGTTTGGTGAGAAGATCTGCCAGTAAAAACAACAATTCTGAAAGGGAGAAACGGGGGACAGAAAACTTCAAGCTTGAACTTGTGCATGCGTGCTAAACTGATTTTTTTTTAAGTGTAAATGCATTAAAATAAAATAGTTCTTATACCAGAGATTAGACACAGGAAAAGAAGGGTGCGATGAAAGGGGAAATTGTCAAGCTTGGTAGACATAAAATAAGGTAGGATGCATCTTTTGTGACCCAAACATTTTCTCATAAAAACCAAATAAAGTAATCCGTCTGAATAGACTATTTTTACAGAAAGGCATCTTGTGGGCAGAAAGTTTGAACTGCATCAAAAAAATGCAATCAAGAAAAAAGTTCCTAAAAACAAAAGAAATAACTAGCAACAAGAAATGCTTTCTATGGTCAGATCAGTTCCCCACAAGTTATTCATTTATTTATTTATTGTAAATCAATCTGGAATGTGACCTGACAAAGACTCGTCTTACCCATCCAAACTTGGTATCATTTTATGAAATGTAAAACTATGTGAATGATTCTTCTTTGACTAGTTTAAACTAAGAACCTAAATACCTATTAAAAGGTCCATCCATTTTCGACTGCTTCTCTGGGGTTGGGTCGCGGTACAGTAGCCTAAGCAGGGAGGCCCAGACTTCCCTCTCTCCTGCCACTTGGGCCAGCTCTTCCGGAGGGATCCCATGGCATTCCTCAACTGAATCCTCTCGATGTTGAGGAGCAGCGGGTCTACTCTGAGCCTCTACTGGATGACTGAGCCTCTCACTCTATCTCTACGGGAGAGCTCAGCTACACTGTGGAGAAAAGTCATTTCGGTCGTTTGTATCCATGATCTCATTCTTTCGGTCACTACCCAAAGGTCGTGACCACAGGTGAGGGTGGGAACGTAGATTGACTGGTAAATCCAGAGCTTTGCCTTCTGGCTCAGCTCTCTCCACACCATGACAGATCAGTACAGCACCCGCATCACTGAAGACGCAGCACCAATCCACCTTTCGATCTTGTGCTCCATCTTTCCTTCACTCATAAACAAGACCTTGAGATGCCTAAACTCCTCCACTTGGGGCAGGGCCTCATCCCTGACCCTGAGAAGGCATTCTACCCTTTTCCTCGCCTCTGTCAGTTCACCCCAGGGCAGCTGTGGCTACATCGTAGCTTATCTGTGGCTGCATCATAGCTCATCACCATCAGTGTGTGAATGTGTGTGTGAATGGATGAATGATACACTCTAGTGTAAAGCGCTTTGGAGTCCTTACTCTAAGAGGCGCTATACAAGTGTGGGTCATTTATCATTTATCATTCCGACTCAAGACCATGGTCTCAGATTTGGAGGAGCTGATTCTCATCCCACTTCCCCCTGCTTCACACTCGGCTGTGAACTGCTCCAGTGAGAGTTGGAGATCATGTTCTGATTAAGCCAACGAGACCACATCATCTGCAAACAGCAGAGACCCGATCCTCAGGCCACCTAAACGGCTGGGCCTTGAAGTCCTGTCCTTAAAAATTATGAAGAGAATCTGTGACAAAGGGCAGCCTTGGCAGAGTCCAACTCTCACCGGAAACGAGCCCAGCTTACTGCTGGTTATGTAGACCAAGCTCTGACACCAGTCATACAGGGACCTAACAGCCCGTATCAGAGGGCCTGGTACCTCATACTCCCGGAGCACCCCCAAAGAGCATCTTGAGGGATGCGGTCGAACACCTTCTCCAAATCCACAAAATACATGTAGATTGGTTGGGCAAACTCCCACGCACCCTCTAGGACCCTCCTAAGGGTATAAAGCTGGTCCAGTGGTCCACAGCCAGGACGAAAACCACATTGCTCCTCCTGAATTCGAGGTTCAACAATCCGATGAACCCTCCTCTCCAGAACCCCTGAATAGACCTTACCAGGGAGGCTCAGGGGTTTGATCCCCCATGGAACACATCCTGCAGTCCCCCTTTTTAAATAGGGGAACCACCACCCCAGTCTGCCAATCCAGTGGAACTGCCCCCAATGTCCATGTGATATTGCAGAGCTGCGTCATCCAACACAACCCTATAACATCCAGAGCCTTAAGGAACTCTGGGCGGCTCTCAGCCACCCCTTGCCACCAAGGAGCTTTTTGACCACCTCAGTGACCTCAGTACCAGAGATTGGTAACATTAAAATCTATTAACAGCATAGCTGTCCACACAGGTTTAACAGTGCAAGCCTTCTGTCAGTTCATTTTACATATGATCACATTTTAAAAACAGAGAAATGTAGAGCTGCTGCAACACAGGAATGTTTGTTTAAATCCAACATCAAATCAGGCAAATTAGTTTAGATATCAAACACAATGTCTCAGCCTAAAACTGTATGTGTCTGAAATTCTGCATGTGTCGTGTTTAGGAGAACAGTATCAATCTTAGAATCGCAGTAGTTTGTATTACTAGCTAAAATGTTGCACAATGGTTAGCAATCTGTTATTCTGCTTTTCTTTGCAAATAGGGTGACTTCAGAGCCAATCAGTTGTGCTTCTATCTTTTGAAAAATAACACCCCTGTCATAACATCTAATCATCCTTGTTAAGGTTCTCTTAGAGCATCTGATATGCAATAAGTGTGCACAATCATAACAAAATGACTCGTTTAACAGCACGTGGTAAATGGCCTCTTCAGAGCTGATAACTGAGACCTCTTCTGGCTTGCGGGCCTGTTACAGTTACATGTTTGATAAATAATCTGTTATGCTAGAAGGGGAAAAATGATATCATAATGTAAAAGTAACAGAAACATTCCAACACCTGAACACTTACCACTTCTGAGCACTTCAGTTCAGCTTCTGCTCGTTCTCAAACTAAGAGGTTCCAGCCCGGGCGGATCCGGAGTTGTGTGTCACGGCAGGTAAAAAGAAATGAAGTTTATAAGGACTTTGAAAATATAAAGAAAGAGGCAGAATACAAGATCATTACTCAACTTTGCTTCTCCCTGTCTCCCGCTTTGTGATTTTTACCTCATTGTTCTACAGAATACTGGACGTAAAACCCGATACGAAGCCTATTCATTTTTAAAGTGCTATTCATTACAAACTACTGTAAATTGCATTTATCCAGTGATGACACTTTTTAGAGGTTTTGAGAACAGCTACTGCTGTAGAAAAGTGCCTCAAGGAACAAAAAAAGGTTGAGTTTACTAGTGAATCATCCACATGGGAAGCAACGCACAGAGAAAACCTGGTGATTGCCAAAGTGAACTGAGCTCCATTGCTAATTATAGAGGGCATATTCCATCTGGAATTGTGGAAATATGGTAATTCCATATTGATTTCCGCCACACATTATGTCCCATTTAACGTGCGACAGACTGGAACTTTGACTCCATATCTGACTGGAAAATTCATTCAGCTCCAAAATGAGCTTCTTGTTCAGGTCTCAGCGCAGAAACAAAGGTCTGTGGCGATGGCATGTGTCTGTGTTTACTGACATCCACGAGTGACCGCTTCAGGTGTTCGTTTTCCCAGCAGGGTCGACCACTTCAACCAGGAGAATCTATTAAAATATGTGGCCTGTCTAACCCACCTATTTTCAAACGCGTGGCATGGGAAACAAAATTTTCCCACCAGGTGTTTTTAAAGATGGTGTCCTGATGTGGACAGGGGGCATCACTGAACCTCCACAAAGTCAACTTTTCTGCCGTCAAGAAAAATGACCGTTTTAGCGAGCTGGAAAGGCATTTCTTGTGTCATGCAAACATTTTATTTTTAAGACTTTATTCTAAAGAGCAATTGGTAAAACACCACATTTATCTGATTTGAACTGACAATGAGACTATGATAAATGAGCAGAAGCACACTTGGAATTAAAAATTTAGATAAAATAAATTTCAATAAATATTTATGGAGATGTTTAGTTGGATTGATTAGCATCCAGGAAATAGCATAGAACATAATTTTGAAACTTGGTTCCATGTGACATTTTCTCAAAATTTACATTTGAGTCAATTTTTGTGTTTGGGGTGTAAAAATGTGATCTTTCAGACAAATAAAAGCAGAGTGACCGTTTCTATTTTTTCTAAATTTTTCGTGTTTGTCAAAGAACTGTTTTGTTTTCTGCTTTTAAAGTTCTTAGGTTAAAAAAGAGATGAAAAAGTAAATCATGTAAACATACAAGTTGGTCATTTGGGGATTTGAACCATGCTTATGTTTAATATTTCATCATTAGTTGGTGAACAAAAATAAGAGATTTTAGGATTGCACAAGAATTAGTAGAGTTGTAAATGTTAGGTGCATTAATGTGATGAATGATCCTTCTTGGACAGGAATGACAGTGGTTCAGGGGGTAGGAGATTATCCTGTAACTGCCATCCATCTCAGTCGTTGTGCCCTTGGGCAAGACATTTCACTCGCCTTGTTTACTGGTAGTGTTTGGAGAGACCAGTAGTAGGCAGGTGAAAGGCAGCCTTGCTTCTGTAGGTGTGTCCCAGGAGGTAGTTGGAGCATCTGATGTATAAGCCTCATGCTTTCTCTGAAGAATGTGTGTGTAAATGTTGTAATGTGCAAAAGCCAATCAAGCAAAACCAGCTCTACACAAATATGGCAGAGAAGTTAGAGGCCTGCAGGTTGTAAGATTTAGGCAAGCACGAGACTTACCGTAGTGGGTCTGCAGGGTTTCTACATTACTCTAATCAACCAGGTGCAGAAAGTAAAATGCCCTCATCAGTCAAGAAGACCCATAGAGTTGTGATAATAAACATATTTTAACATCTGTTTTATAACATCTGTGTAAACTTTTTACACTATACCAGTTTCTTTTTTAATGCCTGTCAGCTTAAATACGTGTATTTTAATCTCTGCTGGATGGATAAAACACACCCATAGACCAGTTTCAGGTGCTGGGGAGAGACCAGTCTGAGAAGTTTGAACTGAAAGTCTCAAAAACAAATTAAACTAGAATACAAATTGATTTAGTGCTTCAGATAAAATAGTCATAATGTTCAGACAGATTTTTATTTCTTTGACTGAAGAGCCAAAAGGATAGGAAAGCTACATTTTATTGTTAAAAATATTAAGTCACTGAGTGTAGGTGAAGTTGGCTTCAGAACTGCATCTCTACAGCTGGAAAGAATTCCATATCTTGCTGAAGGGCACCTCAGCAGGGTGGACTTTGGCTGTCAGAGGGAATTGAGCCCCGGCTGTCTGGCTGAAGTACCGTGACACTAATCACAACACCACCCCACTGGTTTAGCCAACAACAATATGGGCTAAATGAGCAACTGGCACGATATGCAGCAGCACCCGAATGTTTAAGTCGAGGGATTTTGCTTGAGAGAAATGTGCTGCGACAGTGAGTGGGTCATTTTCTTGAAAGTAACAGACAACACTCACACACTCTATTGCCAGAACAAGAACGTCTATGATGGAAAAAAGTAGCAGGATTACATTGTGAGCTGATATAATGCGAGGTGACGTTAGCATTCCTCTCTCTGTCCGACACAATGTGGCCAGTGTGGAAAATCTGGATGGTGAGTGAGTATCCATCATAGCATCACGAACGCTGCAGGTCACACTTATGGTGCACAGCAGTGGTAATCAAAACCAGGCTGCACCGGGGGCTCGGACGGTCATCAGCCAAGAAGAGGAAATTATTGATGGAAATAAAGGTGCAGGTCTGCCCTAAAGGCGTGCCCTTCTGAACACGTGGAGCTCAGACAAGCGACGAACAAGGCCGAGTTGTTCACATCTGATTTAAGGGCTGCTTTTGTCGTGAGCCGCGCCAGCGAGGGAGTCATGCTTTCATTGGCTGTTTAGTCTGTTTCCATTTCTTGACCTGTGCCGAACATCTACTAATAGTTAATAAGTCTTTAATATTTTCTTACTTACTTTTAAAATTGACCCATGGACAGAGCGGAGCCTGTGATTTACTGACGTCTGAGGCTCCAATAGCACATCAAGGAGTTGTTTTTCCTATGAAATCATCTTCAAGTAGCTACTAATTCACATTGATCTGTCAAGCTGTTTTTATTGAGACATCGAGTCATTACAGGATGTGACGATTGTGTGTGTGTGTGTGTGTGTGTGTGTGTGTGTGTGTGTGTGTGTGTGTGTGTGTGTGGCTGGCTGCCATAAATTGGAAAGAGAAGTGCCACTGAGAAAAGTGTCACAAAAGAAGAAAAGGACCCGTGAGGGTCATGTTGCCGAGTGCAGGCTGTTGTGTAAAGTGTCTGGTGATTGCCAGGCTGTTCTGAAGACGCTGCTGGACACGGAGGTGAGAGGCAGGTTAATTACTATTCTGAGAGGGAAGGGTGAGATGCTTTACATAGCCCTTTGTGGCCTGAGGTCTTGGGTTTCCTGCTCAGAAATGTGTGAGCCAACGGGGCTGGAAGATGGCAGGAAGGTGACGCTTCCAGGGGCAAATCTTTCCGTGGCCACGCCGAAGATCGGTGAGAGGATCTGTGAGTCCCGTGTGAAAACCTGCCATCACACAGAAATAAACAGTTTAAAGAATTTGTTATTAAATGACAAAAATCTCATGCTTACGTAACGATTCACCTACAAGGTGGAATTTGTGGCTAATGCATATCTTTGAGAGCTGATTTATTAGCAGATCCAATTGAAACAAGAGAAAAAAAGGTCAATAGACTCATTTTAAATGAGAATGTTATAATGTGATCTAAGGAGCTGTTGGGTTTGCAGGAAAAGTACGGAACAGAATTTTTAGCCAGGCATCAATCCAGTTTGGATATACAGAGTGACGTAATTACAGATCCTTTAACATTTGTATGAAAACATTTTCTGATTAGTATCATCAAAACACTCCATGTGTAAAGTTTGCATGATCACAGCAGCTTCTATTGGATTGTTTACTCAAGTTTTTTTTACTCTGTCTCAGGTCAGAGACATGAAATTATCAGGCTAGATAAGACAAGCAGATATATGGAAATGACCTGTTTATTTGTGTATTTGTAATAAAGTGTAATAAATATAATAAAAATGTCCTTTTTTGCCCTGCATTTCAACACAGTATAATGCTTTTCATTTGAGTTAAGTTCAGTTTCCTCTCTTTAAGTATTTCTGTACAACTAATGAGCCAACCTAAGTGTTTTCAAATTATTAGGCAATTAGAGACAGGAAATGTCGACGGCATGAAGACATGCATGAAGTGCTCATTAAAGCATTGCAACATTTATTTGGCCTCTTAACAACATTCTAACATAGTATGGCCATATATATATATATATATATATATATATATATATATATATTGTGGAGAAGAAAAAAGGAAAAGAATTAAGTGGTTCTCTTGCATTTGCCTAAAAACCTCTACCAAGCACACAACTATTGGACCATTCCCCGGGGCCTCCATTCATTATGCAGTTGCGTATTTAGCAACAGAACACCAATGGTGTGAGAAGATCTCAGCTCAGTAATGTCAGAGAAGGAGAAACTGCCGGCTGCTACCTCTTCAACTTTAGGATTAATTACCAGAGTTCAAAAAAGAAAAACACCATTTGAAGTTACGGACAACAAAAAATGTTTGGATCTAAAAAATGGTGACTGGTGATTAGCACTAGCTCAATTACTCTGGGAATGTGTGTTCCCATATCTGGTGGACAAGGGGGATGGGAGGGGTTCTATGACTGTGTTTGTTTCACAGATTTGCTAAAACAGCTTTAAGTAGTTGAGTAAATGCCAAGTGTAAAACCTTGGCTGCCAAAAGTGAAGCCAGCACGGAAATGACCAAAAAAAAACTGCTGTTCCCTCCTTCATCCACAAGGGCCTGGCTCCAGAAAGGAGCAAGTTCCCATCGACTCCTGCATTAAAAATACAAACTTCACAGCAGAAATAAACATGTTTACAGCCTGGTTCAGAGAAACATCTACATTTTTAATAGTTTAAATTTAATTAAGTTTTCTGTCATGACAAATATGAGTAGGGTGAATGTTTTTGTAACTCATCTGTTTAGATGTAATTAGAATAGAATAAAATAAAATAGACTTTATTGATCCCACAATGGGGAAATTCACTTGTTACAGCAGCACCAACACTTAAGGGAATAATTTGAAGAATAATAATAACAAAGGTACATGTATATACACATAGGTAGTAAGCTAGTATTGTAACCTTCAACCACTAAAAACTACAAATAAAAAAGAAAACACTTGGGTTCCAACACTACGCAACATACTGCAATAGACAGGGACATGCAATGTAAATCCGGTATTGAACCACTTTTGAACACATACTGAGTATTGCATTGGTGTTATTGTGTAACAGGGTAATGCCAGTACAGCTTAAACAGAGGAGTTATACACTCTTACTGCAGAGGGGATGAATGACCTACAGTAGTGTTCTGTTTTATATCTGGGATGTCTCAGTCTGCCTCTGAAGGAGCTGTCCATGGTCTCCACAGTGGAATGCAGTGGGTGGGAGGTTTTCTTTTTAAGATGGAGGTAATCTTCTCCATTATCCTCCTTTCACATGTCTTCTCAACTGAATCCAGTGGGCAGCTCAGAACCGAGCTAGCTTTGTTAACTAGCTTGTTTCTTCCTGTCTTGGTCAGAGCTGCCTGCACCCCAACAGATCACAGCAGAGTGGATAACAGAGCCAACCACTGAGTGATAAAAGGATTTTAACAGCTGGGAATTAACTCCGAAGGACCTCAGCCTCCTCAGGAGGTGGAGGCGGCTTTGGCCCTTCTACTATACTTAATTAAAGGTTGAATATAGAAAAACTGAATGAAAAGCTTTATATACCTACCCCTATATGGGGCTTTTAGAGGTGTGCAGAATGACGGTACAGTTTTTCCTTTAAAAGCTATATTTTGATTTAAAAAATAATCAAATATTTATTTTGACAGCAAAACAATGGGTTTATGTTTACATCTACCAGCCAATAGATGGCGCCATTGAGGATTGCCAAATATGGTAAACAGTCTGCTTGGCATAGCAAGGCTGGCGCTATGGGAAATTGTGGACTCAGCAACTCAAGTAGCTGCTTCTGAGCTTAGAAGATGTCGTTATACTACTCAAAGGAGGAGCGACCGTAAAAGATCTAGAACCAGAGTGAGTTTAGATGAAGCCTACAAAATTTTTTTCAACTAAAATGAAAAAAATTCTGGAACTGGCAGCGAACCTGGTATCCCGATGGCTGAAAACATTGTTCCATTGTTGCAACTACAACCTCATCACACTAGATGTTGCTTTGGTGTTCATGTTCCATGTTTAACCTTTAAAGCTTGAAATTATGAAAGGGACATGTCCTTTTGATTTACATGTAGCAGATGAGCCATCAGTGCTAGTGTTAACAGCTTGCCCCCCTGCTCGCTCCAGCGAAAGCCTCAGTCTCGGTCTCATGTTAAAAGTTTTACAGTCTGGAAGGTGGAGAGTAGCAGAGTTGCTCAACTGCTGTTTTCTGGCTTAAAGCGCCCGCCAACCTCCATTAGCGTCGGTTGTCTTGGTTAGCTTAGTTAGCTCATAACTACATCGGCTAAGAGCTTGATGGGTATCAATCATCTGCCCGCTCTCACAGCGCCACCTTCAGTTCCTTTTTGCAGCAGTAAATAGTTTTCTTTCTGAGTGCTTTTGGTTCCATCCTACTCCTTCGACAGCTGAACTTCAACCGGAGAACTCTTTACGTTACCTAGCAAAGACATTTTCTGTAAACTTCTTTATAAAGTAGATTTAGGTCAAAACTGCACAAACAAACAAGCGAACAGATGAGTGCTGGCTACATTTTCATCTGTTTTCTGTCTTAATAATTCAGCACAGTCACAGTTGGTGTATGAAAAAGAGAAACTGTGAAGAGGAAAAACCTGATCCGACGCCTAACCAGGGGAAGTGTGAATATATAACAAAGCCTTCCTATCTGACACCCAACCCAACAAACAACCATCTGTCATCATTATAAGTGGCACCTGATGTGCTGCACTTAAGAGAAACCTTGAATCTTTTATGCTCCTCCAACAATTAATCTGAAACAGTTATCTTTTGCATTATTGAGCCATATTTAATAACTTTGTCAATAAAAAGCCACATTTCAATTATGGGGAGGACTTTGGAAAAGTGGTTCCATCCATTCATTTATTCTGATGGTATACTTTGTTCTTTGCTGCCAGCGTCTTCCCCCGTCAGTGATGCCAGCTCTTTGGTTATTCATATTCGTGGCCTCAGACAATAGAAACCTCTTCAAACCCCATAACAGATGATCCTCTAAATGCAAAAGTCACCTGTCTCAGGTGTATCAAGGGAGAATGCCACCTGAAACATTATCACTGTGATGGAGCTTGTGAAAAATATTTCCCCCTTTTTGTTCAGTTGACAGGACTTAACACCACTTACAGGCTCTTTGACAGCTCCAGGAGGTTTATTTTCCACCATTATGTTTTGGGGTGTGGAAATCAAATCATGCAGCAGGGGATTTGATGACACGTAATATTCATTTTAACAGGAGTGATTAATATCTGTGGTGTCCTGTGACTAATCCCAAAACTGGTACAAAGGAGCAGGGTGGAGGGGAGGTTTGAAGTCTCATGATCTGCCTTCCTCCTCTTCACCTGGTTAAAAAAAGGCCCTTTGAAAAAAATATTCTGAAAAGTTCTGAAAATCTAGAAGAAAGATAAACTTTTTGAAAGGAGAAAATGATTTGTGCATCCCTTCGTCCATGATTACTTGCAAATTAGCATCTATTAGCTGATGATATAGGAAACATTTTATGTGTGTAAAATATAAAATCATTTCAGTGTTCTTTATTGGTATTTTTTTAGTTTCTCTTTAAAATTGGCTCCTTTTGACTCTGATCTGTTAATCTTTGAACCACTGAACCAGTGGTTCCCAAACTTTTCAGCTTCAGACCAATAAAATAGCATTTGTTTAGACATGTGACCCTAGATATTTCTGATTTGACAATACAAACATGCTTAAAAAACTAAATAATTGAGGCCATATATAAAATAACTTCAGCTCATATTAACTTATTCCATTTATGACCATTTGGTAGAAAATTTGTAACAATTAGGCTATGTTAGAAATATAGATTCAGCAACTTTTTTTTTTCTAATTTCTGGACTTCCTCTCGAGACTCCCTATATGGTTCTTGGTGATTCACCCCAACTTTGAGAATAACTGCACTAAATGACTGCTAAACTTAAGGGGTGAATCAGTGTTGTGCCAAGATAACAAAAAATAGTTTAAAATTGATTATTTGCTTCCTGTCTGTCTAGACAAGCAATGTATAAAACGTAACAATTTGTTTTCAAAAGTTTTTTTTCCCCGTGTCCTGTCTGGCTGTGAAGCAAACATAATTAAAGTCTGAATGCTGGTGACAAGCCTAACAGATTTACTCTCAGGTGGAGCATCAAAGCTTCTGCTTTTAATGTCACGCCTGATACTTAAAACTTTATTGTTATTTTTTTAATGCTTGTATTCTGACCAGACACGGAGACAGAGGTGAAAGAGAAAGGAAGAGACAAAGGGGTGGGGGTGGGGGGGTGGGAGGGGTGGTGGTGGTGGGGTGTCCACAAAAATAAACAATCAATGATGGACAAGGGTCTGCTTCTAGACCTGCAGAAAAGGGACACACAACAATACAACTAGAGCAAGCTATCACTGCGTCAACCTGATGAGGAAATACAAAATCAACATTGTTTTACTGAACAATCACGATAATAAATCACAGTGCATTAAGTGCCAACCACAGCCTTAAGACGTGTTGAAAATGCCCAAGTCCATACTGATGAGAGCACCATGTGAGCACCTGTGTGCGTACACGCGCTTGTATACATAAGGTTTCTCTATAGGAGCATCCAATAGAGAGTGTGAGGGGCCACAGATCTGCCCTCCAAAGATGTGTAGGAGATTGAAGGAGCTCCAAGTCTCAGATATCCAGGAGCTACCCCAGAGCGCAGGGACCCCAGGGAGACTGCGACCAAAAGCCCCTGCCCCCCTCGAGAGGCGCAGAGGATTGCCCCGGGGGTTGCCACAACCAGCAGCCGGCAGAGTCCCGGGGGATATCAGCGGCAAGCCCACAGGCCCGCCTGTAGCCTCCCACCCCCAAGCCGGCCGAGCCCGGAACCCAGCGACCCGGGACTCAGGGGCGGCCAGCCCCGCCGGGGACCCAACAGAGCCCAGGGACTCAGATCCCATCAGGCAGCCACCGGGAGTCAAAGGCCCAACCTGACATATACAGTCAAACACAAACACAGTCACACACTCCCTCCCTCATGCTCACACATACGCATACAATCTAAGACGTACAAAAATGCACTCCAGACACCCACTCATGCTCCCCTATTTTCAAAAGTTTTTGAATAATCAGATTATTAGTGCAAAATGCAGTTTGTTTTCATCTAAATGCTTTTTTAAAGATATTTACTTTTTCTCCTTTGAAATGACATTAAAATAGCTCCGTAAAAAGTTATATTTTCAAATTGCTAAATGTGCAAAATTGCACAATTAAAAAAGCTCTAGAATGAAGTGCAGTAGCTACAGGAGAAAATGTACAAATAAAAGTTGTTTTTCTTACTCTGTAACTCAGATCATGTTTGTCAGCTCCAACTTTCTCATTTCATATGACCAAAAATGACAACCTAACCAGCCAGCCAGCCAACCAACTTGCCAACTAACCATCCAGCCAGCAATCAAATAGTCAACCATCCAGCCAACCAACAAATCAACCAACCAACCAACCAACCAACCAGGCTAGCCAACCAACCAACCAGCCAGCTAGGCTAGCCAACCAACCAACCAACCAACCAACCAACCAGCCGGGCTAGCCAACCAACAAACACGACATTGTGGTAGACCATCTTTAGAATTTTGTTGAACCTGACAATTTACCCCATTAAAAAGACACAAAGACACAATCTTTTCAACAACTGAATACTTAGCAGATGTCAGCAAAGACGATGTATAATTAGGTTTTATGATTAAATGAAATGATAAAATTTAATTTATGTAATGTTAAGGAAGTCAGTTTTTAATCAAATTGGGCAATCAGCTTTTGAAACGTGAAAATCTGAAATCTGTTTATGAAAAGCTTTGATGTTCCTTGTTCACAGTTATGGAGCATTCACAGCTAACCTTTCTCTCACACAATCAGCAATCATCATCGCAACTTTTATTTGCCCCTCAGTGAGTTTTAATGACAGCTTGTTCACCTTGTAGGAGTAATTTAGTCAATCGGATTTAGTTTTTTTGTGCTGATTTCAGGGTCCAGTTCTCTATCTGGATTCAAACCACTCAACCAGTTAGGCAACTAATCTGTCCAAACACAGTTTTGTTTGTTTTTCGCCATTTTAGAAACCTACCTATGTAAAATATACAAAAACAGGCAAAGAAAATTAGCTCAATAAAATAAAATATACTGTCTTCATGCTATTTTTACTCCAGCAAAAGTCGACTGGATCATTGATCCGTTCAGGTTTGTGACTCGTGTTGATGACGCACAACTTTATTTCGTACATTTTGTCATTGAGAGAGGAACTGTATCTGGGAAATGTCCCTAAACATGATGAACTAATTTCCTCACATGGTGTATTTACAGTTGCAGCCACATGTTATGACCCCACCGACCACAGCAGAGTTAACAGCATCTGCCATCAGCCGATCCAAAAGCTGAAACCCACCAGCTGTGAAAAGTGTTCCCCCTAAGCCATCTGGATCTGGACGCGCAGCTCCCGCTGGCTGACGGTGGGTTTAATTTTTGATGAGGGAATAGGGATGAACCAAAGGCCAGACTCCCAGAGTGTGATGCAGGGAACACCCTAACCTTCTGCCATTGTTGTTGCCCTTTTGCTGCCTTGCTATTCATAGAGCAGAGGATAGGGTTCTGCAGTCTGAGAGTTTCACCGAGGAGATTAACACAATGAAGTCAGGAAAACAAAGATCACTGTGCCCTTCACCTCTTTAACATGGAAGCCCCTCTGCAGCTCCGCATGGTGATGGACAGTTTCAACAGAAGACTTTAAGTTTCATATTACACCTGAGCTTTAATCTGCTAACATGTCAAATGTTTAAGATGAAGAGTATCCATTTTTGTTAAATTTCCATAGCTAAAAATTATGTTTGTTTATTTGTTGAGCAGACATTTTTATTACTTGTTTTCTAAAATGCATATTGGCAGTGGTAAAAGAAATACTTGTTTTCTTTTACTTAAAGGTACAAGAAAGAATTTTATTGTGAAACAATCACCAAACAGTCTAATGTCTCAGTCACGTTGGAGGGAAGGGAACATTGAAACAAATTGGCTTCCAGTTTTTTCCATTTAAAAAGGCTGAAGAGGGACATAGTCTTTGTTTACCTCCATACCTGGTTCCAGAGCCAATCATATTTGAGATAGCCAAACACGGATGTGCAAAGAGTGACAGCGTTGTGGACAGAATGTTTGCCGGTAACAGGAGCAGATGAGAACTTGTTTCTTGTAACACTAAGAAGCCACAAAAGTCAAGACGGAGACATTCCACCTTACATTTTATACAAACAGAAAGTGAGAACAGAAAAAATCCATCCGTCCATCCATCCATTGACCGACTGACCAATCAGTCTTGTTAAATTTCACTTTCCTCCTGACTACCAGTCTCAGCTATTGGAACACTCACACTCTTCCTAAGCTTTGCTTTAAGGGCTGATGTAAATGGGAAAAGCAGGTTCTGTAATAACAGAAATCATGAAATTTGACTCTAAATGGGCAAAACAACAGTTTAAAAAGCGATGATGTTAGAGGTATTTGATTTTTTACTTAAATAAAAGTACAGATAAAGGTGTAAAAAAGACCAGGAGGGGGGAATGCAAATTAGATTACTATACCTTTGGAACTGCAGTACGGCGTAGACAAGGTAGTGTGCTGTCGGTCTCCAGCGGACCAAAGGTGGAGTGGGGAAAAATGAAAATTAAAGTATTTTTACTTTTGAAACTTTTAGAACATGTAATGAAGTAGAAAGTAAAAAGTAGTGCTTAAGAAAAGTACAGATACAGAAAAAATTTAGTAAAAAGTAGTGCTTAAGAAAAGTACAGCTACAGAAAAAATGTACTTAAGTACAGTAATGAAGAACTTTCACTGTGTTTCATTACATCACTGATTATAAGCAACATTTTATCCATAAAATGAAAGGAACCAAGTTTCTAACTGGAGGAACATGTGTTGTTCTCCAAACCAGTTCAATAAAACATCTAAAAGTTAAGAGATGGCATTGTGAAGCACTGTCGGATTATGAAAGAGCGATGATTAAACTGTTCTTTGTGTTAAAGCCGACCTAATGTGTAGTGATGGTTTTGTAGCTGAGCTGAAAGGCTGAGATGTAATATACAGTATCAGATATCCTGCAGGTGTCTTCTCCACGGCTCAGCTTGAATCCACAGGATTTACTGCAGGACTTAAGGGAGCACTCTCTTCTCTGGCAGAATGCCTGAAGGAATCAACTGCTCCAGCTCCTTTTTTTACAGGACAACCACGAGGAAGAAGTGGCAGCCTGGAAAGAAAAACTGAAACTGATCTTCATCTTTTGGCCCTTTTTTCTGCACACTTGTGGAACCATAAACCATACCTGAACAGGCTCGTTCTCCTAGCTGACTCTCTCTCTGCTGCTGACAGACAGCAGCAGCAGCTCTTCTCTCAACACCTGTGATTTCACTTTTCTAATCCAACGTTCAGGGTTTCATTTAATCTGTTTTCTTTTGTCTCTGTCGTTTTGTCAGGCAAGCATAATGCTCAGATAATGCACCTACTTATCAGCTGTTAAGGCTGTTTCCAGGAGCTGCTCCTCTGCAGCAGTGGTCAGTGGTCAGATGATAAAACCTTCAAACACACAAGTAGCCCTAACCCCAACGCACAGTTAGCTGCTGAAGTGACTCATGATTCTGTTTCTGTTTAATAAACAAAAGCCAACATGTAATTTTCACATTCGGAAGCAAAAAGCTGAAATTCAAACAGAATGGCAAAAGTGTGGCCCGGGGGCCATTTGAGGCCCTTGGAGTGATTTTGTGTGGCCCTTAACTGCATTTCTAGTATGGTGCATTTTGTTTCTCCTGTAGGTAGCTGGTTTTGACACTTTCTATTTATCTTCAGATTTTTACTAAAATACTTGTTTTGGCTCTAACAGAAAAATATCACCACAAAATAATTTTAGCATTTTCTTAATTAAGAACAGCCACATTTGGCCCATGAGGATTGCTAACTTGATGAGTTAACTTGAACAGTCTGGCTACCCCTGCTGTAGAAATTATGAAATAATGCTCACAAACATGAGCTTGGCTGATTTACCAACAATAAGAACCTTTGTCGTTTACAAACAATTTAAGTTCCCCCTGCTGTTCAAACATAAGCAATTTGAAAAATGACTTTTTCTACAGGCAGATCTGAGTTAAATCTCAAATTCTTGAAAACATAGTTTTTTCCCTCAAAATGAGCTTTTTAAAGACTTTTCTGTAAACAAGTTGTAATCCTTTTGACTTGAATTCATTTTGTTGCTGTTGTTGGTTATGTTCTTCACATTTCTGACTTTCAGGTTTAGGCTTCATATTAAAATTCATAGTATGTGCAAATGATCAAATCTGATCATTTATTGGTCAAATAAAAGATTCATGTATCTGACTTTCAGTACTAAGTTTTATTACTTCACCTTTTCCCTGTAAACATGCTGTGGTTTACCTAAATTGATTTGATGTGTTTTTCAAAATGAGAAAAACTTTATCCATCCCAAGGGGAAACTGGCATAAAAAGCAGATAGCCACATAAACCAGCATTTAATGGGTTAAGGTTGCATGCCTGTAAGATTTTTGATAAATATTAACACAAAATGATTGCCAGGGTTGGACCAGATTACTTGATTCCATATGGCCAAGTGTTGCCATCCATCATAACAGTTAGTTGTTAAACTATACGGAGCTGGCCCACGCAAAATAAAGTTAGAGTGACAGAACATCATAACATGATAATTTAATTGTGTTAACGATGCAGTTCTCACTGTTGAAGTGTATACAGTATTTATCATGTTTGTACAATAATACAGTGCATCATTTTAAAGACCGGGCATTATGACCTGATGGAGATGAGTCTCTAACGCCTGGATATTAGCATGATTAGCTTTCATAATCTGCATCACAAACATCTCCCAGGTCAGCTAACACTTATTTATTTAATTAGATTTTTCTTCCTTCTCCCAGGAAACTCCATTGAGTCCTGCTGTTTTTTCCTCAGCGACCTCACAAAGCCACAACACAAACAGTGGCAGCCATACCGGACCCCAGCTGCCGACATGTCTGCTCAGCGGCGTATTTATTTAATCCTGCCGCTAGACCCGGCGGTCCTGCGCAGGCCTCGCCGGAGGCCTCCCTGACTTGTTTGAGAATCCATTCACACTTGCGCATTAAATTACTGACACTAATGTTACTAGTAATGCTTGGACCGGCTCCCGTTTTGAACCCGTGAAGCAGCGGGAGCTGAGATCGGTTGGACGTGTCTGGGTGGTGGGTAGGTGACGTGGTACAGACGCTGTTTTGTTAGATAAGCACCAGTCTGCCTGTCACATGTTTTCACAGATGTTTGTGTCACGTTTTTGTCATGCTGGCGTGGTTGGATACCATTAGATGAAGTCACGTATGCTACCCGTTGGGTTTGTGTGTATACTTTTATTTTCAGTGCAGAGGCAGGTGGGGGTGGTGGGTGTCATGAAGGAGACCTGCTTGAATTTGGCTCCTTGAGGCCCAGAGCTCTCACTGTGTCGCCTCAGGGTGGGGGTGGATGACACATTGTTTGAATGTTGCCTGTTTGCAGAAGACTCAATGGCTTTTGAACTTGAGAGGTGTAGAGGCATGAACACCTGCATGGCCCCCTCCCCCGTCCCAGGATACCTTTCACCTCTCTCACTCTGCAGCACTCAGTGAGGGGCTGAGAAGAAAAGAGGAGCACAGCGGGGATAAGAAAGTTTCAAAAACACCTCACAGATTGTCACTTTGGGGTCAGAGGTCAAAGGTCATTACAGAGGAGGTCTGTCAGGTGTTAAGTGGAGCAGACAAGCCATTGGAGGGCTTGTTAAGCGGGGTAACCTGTGGCCAGGTGGGTAGACAAAGCACCCGGTGTCACTAGGAGATCACCCAAAGAGGATGGAGATACGGTGACTCGCCTGATCTGATGAAAGGTTTTAATAAAACTCTGGAAGAAATGTAGACTTTTCAACCTAATCTAAGAACATTTGTAAAGAGTATTTTCATTTTAGCTTCAAATACAAAAACACAACTAATGTAACATCCAACAATGCCCGTATTAAGATGAGTTTATGTTTATGTTCATTTATTTGGCAGATGCTTTTATCCAAAGCGACTTACAGTTTATAACCTATAGGGCATGTTGTGATGTTCTGTTATAGTGGAGGAATTGTTATTAAAATAAAAACCCTTTCATGCATGTGTAAGCATAAAATTAAGAGATATTAGACTGAGAATTAAAATTTATCAGGGGAATATAATTTTTATTTTCTAGGATTCGTTTTAATTATTTATTAAAAAACATTTGACTCAAAATGTCATCTTTACCGTGAGCTCTTCGACCCACAAGTGAGTTCAAGCTTCACTTTGTGAGTTTTCGCTGTGAAAGGTAGTAAACTTTACTTACTGGGAAGAATTAACACTGCATCAAGTGTATTAGACCAACAGGAGTTAAATACATCAGGCCAGCAATGCTGGTGATCACAACAAGCTGAACTCCAACAAAATCCACAATTAGCTGTGGAAATCTTTGTGCTGTTTTAAGGAAACACACGAGCATCAATACTTTATTTTTATACTAGAAACAAATTCAGTTTTTTTTCTTTAATCAGAGGGAAAACATATCTATATCAGCTTAACGCTTTTATGACTTGACAGAATTATAAACTTTAAAGATGAATGAAGATTTATATTGAGGAGGTTTGGGATGGTAATGGCATCATCTGCTCTTTCTATTCTGTCCAGACAGGAAATAAAAATGCAACAAAAGGAGTGCAAAATGATTGCGAATGACTTGCCGTCAGCTATCATGTCACTCTCTGGTTTCATAGCCTGTTCTCTGAGTAGCAGGAGCTTAAATCACAAAGGCGTTACACGTAAAGGTTAAACGAGGCGTCGCTGGCCTGATCTGCAGCCTCATGTGATCGTTTTAATTAGAACATCAACGAACTCAGCGTGATAACGAGTTTCTATTTATACAGCATCTCCTACTGGTGTATGATATCAGAGAGTGGTATTTGCTTTAGTGGTGTGTGTGTGTGTGTGTGTGTGTGTGTGTGTGTGTGTGTGTGTGACCTGAAGGTAAAGGTGATACAACATTAATGATGATCTGTGACAAACAGGCAGGTGAGTGTTCCTTAGTGAGGTGTGCCACCATTTATTGGTGTCTATTTATGATATCTATTGTGTTTCAGACTCAGAATAGATGACGGTAAAACTAGAAGCTAGTGTGTGTGTGTGTGTGTGTGCACCAACATGAAGTCAACACACCTTCTAAACCAAATAAATAAAAAGTTCTCCTGGTGATTTGTATAACCAGTGAAGCAGATCAGTTCCACAGCAGGTTTAGTCTACATTTATTAAACACACCGACCCTAACACACTCCACATCTGAGTCAGGCAGTGTGTGTGTTCAAACAGCTTCAGGGGCTTGCTGTTTTCAGTTTTTATGTTTCAGGCAAGCAGTCTTTCATCATAGGATGATGCACCTGCACTTAATCCCATAACAGTTTCTATTGACCCACTTTATGATCTCATTGTCTGTCCAACAACTTCATCTAAGTCCTTTCTATTCAGAAGTCTGTTTGCAGGCTATTTTTATTGTTGTACCATGAAAATCACAAAGCAAGAACAAATGAATGTTTCCCATTTTTAAATTCAGAAAGGACATACCTGTGTGGCTTTAATTAGTTCCTTTCTGAACTGATCTGAGTTGGTTTCAGTGGATTACAGGTGCGTCTCGGGTCATGTGGTGCTTGGTTGATTAGCCGCTCTTTCTTAAATGTTACCACCCGTCTGATTTGTACTCTGAAGGTTTTACTAAGTGAGTGGCTATTGTTCGTGTAATTGTGGCCTCTCAGTATTTAAGTTCTTCAAATCAGGAAATGTTTAAACCAAGCTAATTAGCCGATATTCCCCGTAGTGCCTGACTCTGGCAGCTCTGGTCTGCAGCTGTCCTGACAGGAGTCGTGCCCTCTGGGGTCCTGCAGACCAATTTAGGGCAAATTTCAGAGTTTGACATTTTTGAAACTTTAGACAAGTTAAGTCCCAGGTTTGACCTTCGCTGTTTTGCTCTGGTCTTTGAAATGAAGCAAATAGCAGTTTTGGAGCGTAGGGATTTAGAATTTAGTTCCTGAACTCTCAATGAAAACTGTAATTCTAAAGCAAAGAGCCAACCTGAAGAAAACAAAAGAAAACATTAAAAATCTCAAATGTTTAGCACTAAAACCAATTTAGATTTTGCCACACACACACACACACACACACACACACACACACACACACACACACACACACACACACACACACACACACACACACACACACACACACACACACACACACACACACACACACACACACACACACACACACACACACACACACACACACACACACCTACCTCCACTGACAGTGCTGCTTCCTGCTCTCTGTAAATACAGCTCCCCCTGGCTGCTACTTTATCTTATTGTTCTCAACACAGTAGGCTGAATGTATCTTTAACAAATATACACATATATGATATAATACAAGTTACATCATTGCCAAGCTTTGAATAATTTATCAATTACATGCTTTAAGAACTAGATTAGTTGCTAAAAGATTTAAATGTAAGCAGGTTCACCTAAAGAACAAATCTTTGTCTTTTTGTTCACACTGAACAAACACTCTATATGTGATGATTGCATTTAAATGTATTTATTTTCATTTTTAAATTGAAAAAATGAAATAAAGCAGAAATGCATTCAAAAACCAGATAGAAAACATCACACTGGTCCTTAAATATGATATGTGAATTCTAAAATATCCTTGAATTCATAAAACAAACTTTTCTCTGCAAAGAAAATATTGACTGTTTGTGCCTGCAATCAGGCGGGGTACACCCTGGACAGAGAGCCAGACCATCGCAGGGCAACACAGACACACAGGACAAACAATCACACACACACACACTCACACCTAAGGACAATTTAGACAGACCAATTAACCTAACAGTCATGTTTTTGGACTGTGGGAGGAAGCCGGAGGACCCGGAGAGAACCTACACATGCACAGGGAGAACATGCAAACTCCATGCCGAAAGATCCCAGGCCGGGAAGCGAACCCAGGACTTTTTTACTGCAAGGCAACAGCTCTAACCACTGCGCCACTGCACAGCCCCCATTAAGATTTAAATACCGTAAATCCTCCAATACAGGCCTGGGCCTGTATTTGACTCAAGCTAATCAAGCTCCAGGCCTTTATTGGAAGGAGGACCAGAATTAGAGGCAGGCCTCAATTTCTATTTGAGCAAAATGAACTAATGGTTCACTGGAGTTTTTGACAATTAAAATTGTGCCCACATTTTCAAAGTTAAACACATTTCTTTTAACAACGGTAGTTTCTGCTTCAGCCCTCTCCCCCCTCCCCCCTCCCCCTGCGCAGCGGCCGCAAACTCACTGATGCGCCTGCAGCCTCTCGGAGTTCCTGCTGCTCTAAACATTAAAATAATTATTTCATTTTCTGTTCCTCACTTCTGATTACCTTCAATGGTGTCTGTTTGTTGCAACAGCAGGTACAAAAACTAACTTGTTTTTATTTGACTATTTTTCTGTCCTGTCTGTTTATTATCTTCCTGCATCTCCTCTCAATCCTAAAGAAAAACTGCTACCTGGGTTCATATATATTCACCTTATGAGTTACCTTTGACCTGCAGTTCTAAAAGATCTACTGACCGCAAAAACGGCGGAGTGCGAGCTGCTCGCCGGCCACATCAGTTAGGTGCGTCACCGAGGAAAAAACAGGTGATGCGCCCCGATCCACAGCAGCGAAACGCATCAGGCACAAATAAAAGAATAAAAGACAGAAAACATAAAGGGAAATGAGCCGACATGAACGATCGCGTGTTAAATTAGTTTTTGAGGTGGCGACACCTGATTTGATAATGATACTGTGGCTGTGCTCAGGACGCAGATGTCTGGAGCACGTCAACAATCAGAGCTTTGCATGCGCAAGCTGGTTAAGGTTAGGATGGGGTGAGGGGAAGGTTAAATTGCAAGAGGGTAAAGGTCACAATTTGGTTGAATGTCCGTTTTACGGCGGGTGTCAGTACCGACGCTCTGGCACAGCGCATTGCCTCCCGACGCGCAGGAGCTTGTCACCTGCTGACAGCAGGCAGCTGTCTTTTCCGTGGACTGCATCTTGCCGGTCATTATCACGTGACAGCGACTAGTCGATGACAGGCATGAAAAGTCACTATAGAGCGGTGAAGTCGACTAGTGACTAGTTCATACAACCCCTGCTACTGCTCCCCAGAGTGTTCTGCAGCATAATCAGCACATTCTCTTTGAACTTGATATCAAATTTTCGCCTCCTCTTTGTCTCTGCACGGTTAAAGTTACCCTCGCGGTCTATCACTGGCAAATCAAAAGTGAGACGATGACACAACCGCCACCCGTACTTGCTTGTTACCACATTCCACCCGGCCACAATAAAAAACCGGCCATTTTTCACCTCCGCCGACTCCGACACCGGCCAAAATATGATATCCGGCAGTTAATTAAATACAGGCAAATATTAGAGGATTTACGGTATGCAAATATTCTTATTCAGCCCAAGTCTGTTTGTGGTTATGGTGATAAAATACTTTTTACTTTAGTTTTTCAGCTGTAACTGTCATGTTGTGAGGGTGGAGATGGTGGACCAAGTGTGGTGGGGGGTTCAGGAGGCAGAAGAGCAGGCACGGGACCCAGCAGGAACTGCAGCGTGAAGGGCCTGCGGGCATAGACCCTGCAGGCGTGGACCAGGAAGTGGGACGAAACAGCAGGAGCGACGCGAGGAAACCAGGAGCGGTAGCAGGTACTCGACCACAGTTCTGAGCAGGTGCACACCGTGACTCGACAGGATCCACAGGCAGGCTCGGGTGAAGGGAAGCAGACCACGGAGCAGGAAGACCAGCCCTACCACCCCGGAGAATGATGGCGTGCGTAGGGGGTTTTACCTCCATCAGAGAACTCCAGGAACTGCAGCTTCCATGAAGAAACAGGACGGGGCAGAACAGCAGGAGAGGAGAAAGACCTTGACCACCCCGGAAACTGATAGGATGCGCCAGGATCTCCCAGAGGGCTCAACCACCCCGAGAAAAGGTAGGATGCGCCGAGAAACACAACTCCAGGCCGGAATCTTGTATGTGCATGTCTCGTTTTGTCCTGTCGCTCCCGTTGCTATTAAATCCATTTTTATTTCATCCATGCCTGCTCTTCTGCCTCCTGGAACCCTCCACCACACTTGGCCCACCATCTCCACCCTCACAACATGACAGTAACAGTGCTTACATGAAATAAGTTATGATTTATTATACAAACAATGTGACTCAACCCCTTTCTGGGCCATAAAGCATACATATCGAAAATAATAATACAAATCTACATTCCAAGTGGAGTGGTTTTTAAATAAATTTATTATATAGGGGTAGGAGTTTAATGCATTAATTATGATCAGTTAGAAAAGAATACCGCTTTAAAAAATTAACCCTTGAGTCGGAGTGACCCTCTACTGGGAGGCAGGAGAGTCTAGCAACAAAATTTATTTTATCAATATGCACATTTAAGAAAACTGAAGAGTCTGTGCTACAAGACCATATAAACATTTTTTTACATGCTCCAAATACAACTAAAACTACAATTAAACAAATTATGACAAATTGCTATTCATGATGAAATGAAAGAAAGGAAAAAATCAAATTTTTACTGTTATGTTTTCTAGTTAAAAAGGAGGCAGGCAGTATTTTTTATCCACATGGACTTTATTACAGCAGGAGGGACAAGCACACACACAGGATTCATCTTGTAACATTCAGCAGAACTTCCCCTGAACTCTACACTACACCTCTATATATATTAGCAGTGCTCTGATGCCACCTAGTGTTCAGTTGAGTGCACAACAATTACAATGTTGTGTCTATTTACATTTCACCAATAACACATGTACTAATATTTACACATCCCACAATGATTACCTTTATAATGAGACCAAAGTAATCAAATAGACCTTGTGGTTACAGAAATATACTCATTAAAGTGTGGCTATCTCATCTGTGTTTCACTGACATTATCCATCCATTTTCAGCCGCTTCAGTTTTAATATCCATCCAAGATGGCTGCTGGTAGAGGTGGTTGTGATGACCAGCCGACCAGCTTCTGACAATCCAAACAAATATAATTAAACATTTTGGACATCGAACCACTTGTTGAATTTTATTGGATACATCTTGAAGTGATGTTTAAGACTTTGGGACTATTTTTTTATACTTGTACTGTGGAGCACCATTTGCCTTCTGAGGCCTACTGGATGGTAAGGAAATCCATTCCTGCTAATCTGTCAATGGCTAACAAAATGGAAAAAGATTTGGATGAAGTCAAGAAGTCACTAAACTTTGTCAGGTGAACTAGCTAAAGTGGTAACACAACAAAGTGATTTGATGAAACTTATAGTTGAAGTACAAAATCTGAGGGAAATGATTCAAGAGAAAGATAAGAAGATTGAAGAGCTTGAAAACAGAGTGGAGCAGCTGGAGCAACATTCAACAATGGAGGAGGTGGTGATTTCTGGCCTGGAGACTACACATCGTACATATGCACGGGCAGCTTCTGGAGGAAATGCTGGAGAGGATGCGCCAGCAGAAGAACTGTTGTCACTGGAGAAACAAGTTATTCAGTTCTTTGGAAGTAAGGGCATTTCTATTGACAGCACCACTATATCTGCATGCTACACAATTCCTAAAAAACAGGAAAAAAGCAAAAAACAATAATTCAGTTTGTGAGCAGGAAACATAAAGTTGACTCGTTAAAGGTCGTAAAGAAACTTAAGGACACAGGAGTGTATGTAAATGAGCACCTGAGAAAGAAGAATGCAGAGATTGCCTGGCAAGCAAGAATTCTGAAGAAGGAGAGGAAAATACAGGATACCTGGATAAGGAACTGTAAAGTAATGATCAAGCTTAATGGACCACCAAAACAGGCTAAAGTGGTGAACATCAGGAGCCTCTCTGCACTGGAAAAACTCAAATGATGAGAAGAAGATGGTATTTAGTTCATGGACAAAGCAGACTACAAGAAATCAGGACATAATAAATTTTTTAGGTTTGTCAGTGATGTAGATCATAAATCAAATCTGATAGATGATGGAGTTGACTCAGAAATTAATGGTTGCAGCAACACCCACCTGGACTGTGAATATTATATTGTAGAGGACTTCAAAGTGAGTATGTCTGGATTTTCATTAATACACTTTAACAGCAGAAGTCTCTACAACAATTTATCTAAGATCTCAGATTACCTAAATGAGTTCAAGGAGAAATTTACAGTAGTTGCACTTTCAGAAACCTGGATCAAAGATGGAAAAGATTATTGAATAAACTGGATGGCTATGAAACGTTTACTCAGAGCAGACAAAACAAAAGAGGGGGTGGGGTAGCACTTTTTGTTAGGACTGGTTTTGATTGTACGATACTAACGAATATGACCTGCATTGTTGAGAATTTGATGGAGTGTCTGACAATTGAAATTAAGTGTAAAAAATCCAGAAACATCATTATAAGTTGTATGTATCGTAGTCCTGGTTCTTCTATAGATCAGTTTAATGAACGTATTGAAACATTATTTAGGCAATGTAGGAACAAAATGACTTTAATTTGTGGTGATTTTAATATTGATATGTTTAAATCAGATGATAATACTAAAATAGCTGAATTTATCAATTTAATGTTTAGTTTAAGTTTCTTTCCGTTGATATTGAGACCAAGCAGGATAACAGCCGATAGTATTACACTGATTGACAATATATTCATAAATCAATCTGACAAAGAATGGCCTTTTTGTAACTGATATAACTGATCATTTACCGGTGTTTACTGTGTTGGAAATAATGAGAAGTGATGAAACATCTCTGGAAAATGTAAATTATACCACAACTAGAAAAAAAAACTCCTGTTGCAATTGAAGCTCTGAAATATGAACTGTTTTGCTCTGATTGGACTGATGTTTTTGTTGATGATGTTAATAATTCTTATAATGCATTTGTAGAAATATTTTTGGGAGCTTATGATAAACATTGTCCTCTAAAATATCATAAGCAAAACTTTAAAAAAAAGGTCCCCACCCTGGATTGTTAGGGGATTGGAAAGGGCTTGCCAGAAAAAGAAATCACTGTATCTGGATTTCATAAAAAATCCAACAAAGGAAAAAGAAAAAAGGTATAAGGAATATAAAAACAAATTAACTACAGTAATAAGGAAGCAAAATAAAAAGGAATATTATGATCAGCTTTTCCAAAACACAAAAATAATATTAAGGGTACATGGAATGTGTTAAATAAATTAATAATAAATACAAAAGAAGCAGTTATGGATATTCACAATAAAAATGAAAAGAACATTGCAAGTGAGTTTAATAAATATTTTGTGAATGTTGGCCCTAATCTAGCTAAAAAGCTGCCAGAAGCTGATATTAACCATGAAATAAATAAAAATAATAATACAATATTTTTGAGCAGTGTAAGCCAAAGAGATGTGATCCAAGCGGTACATAGTTTCAAAAGTAAAAAGTCCTTAGATTTTCATGGGATAGATATGTCTCTCATCAAGGAGGTTATCCATTGCATTATTGAACCTTTTACTTATATTTGTAATAAATCCTTTTCAAGTGGCACAGTCCCTGAACAAATGAAAATAGCCAGAGTTATTCCTATTTATAAAAGTGGGGATAAATTGTTAGCTTGTAACTATAGCCCTATCTCTTTACTGCCACAGTTTTCAAAAATACTTGAGAAACTTTTTGTAATTAGATTTGAAGCATTTATCAACATGTTTGATCTTTTAAACGACCATCAGTATGGGTTTAGGAAGAATTGTTCAACCAGTTATGGATTCGGTAGAGCAGATTGCAACAGCAGTGGATCAAAAACTTGTAGTGGCTGTCTTAATTGACTTGAGTAAGGCATTTGATACAATTGATCACACATACCTGCTCAAGAAATGTGAATACTATGGTCTTCATGGTAAAACCAAACAATGGCTTGAAAATTATTTAAGCAGTAGATTTCAATATGTAAATGTTAATGATATAGATTTACAGCTTGAAAGAGTAATATGTGGTGTACCGCAAGGCTCGGTGCTAGGACCGAAATTATTCAACCTATACCTGAACGACATCTTTTCTGTATCGCCTCGGTTAAAATTTATTATGTTTGCAGATGATACTAATTTCATTTGTATGGGAAAAGATATGAGTAAATTATTACAAGAGGTTGAAAATGAATCGGGTTCAATTAAAAAATGGTTTGATTACAACAAGCTATCACTAAATGAAAATAAAACCAAATTTATGATATTTTCAGAGAACAGGGACAATGACGGTGCTAAGCTGTATTTAAATGGGGTCCCAATTGAACAAGTACATGAAACTAAATTCCTAGGTGTGATTATTGATAGTAAACTCAGTTGGAAACCACATATTGAATATATCAAATGGCAAGTGTCTAAATCTATTGCTATACTTTATAAAACTAGTGATGTACTAAATAAAAAAGCCTTGTTTTTGATTTATTGCTCTTTAGTTATGCCTTATTTGTCTTACTGTGCAGAGGTTTGGGGAAATGCAGGTAAAACGTGTGTTGAGACTGTATTCAAATTACAAAAAAAGGCGATTAGAATAGTTAATAAATTGGGATACCTCGAACCAACCCATAATCTATTTAGTCAAACTAAAACGCTAAAATTAGGAGATATTATTAAAGTAAAAATCTTAGAGATTCTTCATAAAGTAGTTAATAATAATATCCCAAATTGCATAAAAGTTTATTTCAAACCAAGAGATGATCATTATAATCTCAGAGGTGTATTTATGTTTGAATGTGTAAAAGCCAGAACTAATGTGAAATCAAGATGTGTTTCTGTTGTTGGTGTGAAATTGTGGAATGAGTTAGATGATGATTTGAAGAAATGTACTTCTTTACTAAAGTTTAAAGCAGGTGTAAATTGTCACATATTTACAGGGTATGAAAAGTATGTATAGACATTTTAAATTTTCATTGTGGATATTTATATTGGGGAAAATAAAAGAAATGTATATTGGCTATGTAGCTTAGGTGGCATATAGGGTAGGCTAAAATAAGCATTGCTTCTGCCTATTCCTTTTTTGGTTTAAATTCAAGTTGTTAATATTGTTGTTTTGTTGAAAAGAAAAATGTCATGTTAATGCTATAAACCAAAATAAAGACAGAAAAAAAAGAAAAAAAATAGACCTTGTGGTTACAGAAATATACTCATTAAAGTGTGGCTATATCATCTGTGTCTCACTGACATTATCCATCCATTTTCAGCCGCTTATCCGGAGTCGGGTTGTGGGAGCAGCAGTCTAAGTCGAGAGGTCCATACATCCTTCTCCCCAGCTACTTGGGCTAGCTCCTCTGGTGGAATTCCAGGGTGTTCCCTGGGCAGCAGAGACACATAGTTCCTCCAGCGTGATAATGTCAGTCCTGGGTCTTCCCTTGGGAAGACATTATTTTTGATTAAAATCAAAATTGCCTTGATACAAATTATCTTGAAAGATTAAACGTTAATTAATCAAGATTATTTATTTTGATTTATTCATTTTAAATGAGTCCCACCCCTAATATATATATATATATATATATATATATATATATATATATATATATATATATATATATATATATATATACACACATACAACGTAATTTCCGGACTATAGAGCGCACCTCAATATAAGCCGCACCAACAAAAAAAATAAAAGGTTTTCTACACACACACGCCACACTCAAATACAAGTCGCGGCACAGCAGCCACATGCAGGTCTCCGGCACACAGCGCATGTATGGCCATAACATAAGATAATTAGACAGAAAGACGCTACACGGAGGTTTTTCGTTGTTGTTTTAATTCAACAAAATTAATTTTAAACACGGGTGAACGTGCCTGCAAGTTTAGAAAAGAAAACAGCACTGATAGCATTCATATTTCTGGATGGTTATAAAATAAAAACAGAGCTGACACGCTATTACCGGTAATTTGCATGCATGTTTAGAAGAAAAGAACAGCGCTGACACAGCATTAATAAGCCCTGGATGATTAGAAAATAAAAACGGCACACAAAACATGCCTGGTTAGTAAATAAAACACACTTGCCTACCAAAAAAAAATCACTCGCTCTCATCTTCCTCTTGCGCACAAAAGCCATTAAAGTCCTCATCTTCAGTGTCGGAGTTGAACAGCCTCAGAAGAGCTTCGTCACATACCTTTTCTGTGGCGATGTCAGTGTCGCTGTCTGTGTTGCTGTCATCATCCCCGGGTGAAGCTGGCTTGAATGAGTTCTTCCAGCTGCCGTCTCCAGCGCCGAACCATGGAATCATTCATGCCAAGCTTACTGTTTCCCTCCTTTACTGCCAGATCGATGGCCTTCAACTTAAATGCGGCATCATATGAACTCATACATGTAGTTACCATGATGAGGGGGTATGGATTTGAAAAAAAATTATTCGTCGTGCCGACTGCTTGCATGTGCTAAATTAAAATGAGCACTTTCTTCGATTTCCACTTTTTACTTCCACCTGTTTCACTTTCTGCTAAAGCGCCCCCTGGCAGGTGAAGGAAAATCTTCAGGAAAGCCGCACCTCATCATAAGCCCCATGGTTCAAAGCGTGGGAAAAAAGTAGCGGCTTATAGTCCAAAAAATATGGTGTGTGTATATATATATATATATATATATATATATATATATATATATATATATATATATATATATATAATCCTTGAGAATAAAATAAAACCAGACCTGATGTAAATATAAACCATGTCTTTTATTTTTTTTTTGCACAAATAAAAGACAGTGAGTTGAATTTTTCTTCTTTTTAAATTGTCCTTCAGAAAAGTGTGTCTCGAATTATCTAAAATGCAAGACAAACTAGAATCAGACATGTGTCGCTGTTTAAAAAACAACAACTAATCATTATTAATAAGAGAAGCTTAAACTAAAACAGTTGCTGCTGCTCCTTCATGATGAAATTAAGTTGTCAGTGGAGCATCTGCCTCAATCCTGCATGCTTATGAGAAAAAAAGAACCATTCTGGGTTCAGAGTGCCATGTAACATTCAAGTACAATTTAACAGATGGGTCTCTATTAGTCGGTGTTCATTTCAGGGTTGGAGGATCAAGGTCACAACCCCCTTCCCCCCCGCTCAGGCAGGTGCTCATGTTTGA